>NC_057810.1:180151475-180152359 GCF_018294505.1 Triticum aestivum | reverse complement strand
AATGGCGCACCACACCCACGGTGCGCCATTAGTAGTTTTGAAAAAAAATTAAAAAAAAATAAAAAAATTTGTTAGTAATGGTGCACCAGCGGACAGTGCGCCATTACTAGTTTTAACTAGTAATGGCGCACCGTCCACTGGTGCGCCATTACTAAGTTTTTTTTTCAAAAAAAATAAAGAAAAATTCAATTTTTTTAATTTTTTTTTCAAAACTAGTAATGGCGCACCACACACACGGTGCGCCATTACTAACTTCGCCCAACACCGAATGCACCCCCCCTCCCTCGTGGACCGCCTTTTCAGGTTTTTAAAAAATAAAAGAAAATAATGGAAATGTCAAAAAAATAAAAGAAAATAAGTTTCCCATGTAATATGTGGTCTAGTTGTTGGGAAAATTTAGAAATATAAATATCGACTTTATTTGCAAAATCTCTCTGAAAATTTGTAAAATGGGCATAACTTTTGCATACGAACTCGGATTAAAAAGTTTTATATATGAAAAAGCATCTACTCGAAAATCTCTCTGGAACCCCGTTAAACATTTTCAAAATCCCCAAAAACCTAACAGAAAAAAATTTACGGGGCTTTCAAGATCTAGAGGCAAAAAAATTCAAAAAATTTCAAAAAAAATTAGTTTTGAAAAAAAAATTAAATTGTTTTTCAAAATATGATACGTAATATGACCGGGAAGTATTTTTCAAAAGAGAAAAATTCACCATAGGTCACAAAACTTGAGCCGGCTGACACTTTAGTATCACTACTTCAAAATACCCGAATTACAGTCCATGTACTTGCGCAGAGGGTTCACTTTGATCCGTATGTACGTTTTCATGTACGTATTCGCTGACTTGGCCAAGTCAGCGGCCGCCAGCTAGGCTTTGACC
>NC_057810.1:180112754-180151250 GCF_018294505.1 Triticum aestivum | reverse complement strand
ATCGCCGACCGCGCACGGGCTGGGAGCCTGGGACACCGGGCACCTATAGCTGGGCGTGGTCCTAGGCGTCTTTGATGGCCCCGTGCTGGAGCTGGAGGTGCGCGCACCGTTGGGCCGTTGCGTGGAGCGCCATGCTCGGCGGTCACGTCGGCTGGTGAGAGAATCACTGTGCCCGTATTAAAAATACAAAAAAAGTGGAACTCGAACTTGCGACCTGGTGCTGCTCACCTCGTCCTGCTAGCGACAAGAAGCATTGGATGGCACTGCTATAACAAGAGGCCGGGATAATTTAACCCCTGCGTTGAGATTTGAAAATATTTGGTTAAGGGCAAACAACAATTGAAGACGTGAAGGCCCGACAATGTTCGAAATCTCCGATTTTTTTTAAAAGTGCGAACACTTTTGAAAATTCTGAATACTTTTTTAACAAGCGAACAATATTTTTGCGAACACAATCAATTTTGGAAAAGCGAACGCTGTTGAAACATAACAGTTTTTGAAAAAAATTGGGAACATATATTTTAACCTGAACAAATTTTAAAAAATCTTTACAATGTAAAAGAATGTTGTATAGCTTTACAAAATGTAAAAGTGTATATGGAAAAATGTTACCGTGTCAAATTTTTCAAAAAATGTTTTTGGAATTTCATAAATTATTTGCATTTAAAAAAATATTACGTATTTCAAAATTGTTCACATTTTTTCAAGAAATGTTTCAAAAGTTCTTAAAAAATATTTCATCTAGGAACGCTCCTGTCTGTTCTTATATTTGAGTGTGTCGCCCAATATATAATCAATATTTTGTAGGCAAACGATTATAGTCAGCATCCTTCATATCTATTGGCAAGGTGCGACCGCGAGGCGTCTCAAGCAAACTGTTTGATGCTAATATTTTTTGTCACTCCTGAGTGAAGAGAAGTGGGTTCGTGTAATTTTTTAAAAAAGTATTTATTGGCATTATGGAAATGTAAAATAATTTATTATTATTACGAAAAATGCACAATGAAGAAAACAACAAGAAAAACGAAAAAAAAGATAAAGCAGACTGTATGGGCGCTGCACTAATGAGCACCTTCTCCAGCGACAGCCCCAGCGACGCCACCACCTCCTCCGCGCACGCCTTGCTGTACTTCTTCTCCTTCATGGAGCACCGCAGCTTGTAGTCCATGGCGAAGTCCCACCACGCCCACGGCCGCCCGCTCTCGTTCGCCACCCGGTGCACGCACAGCTGCCGCAGGTTCTCCACCACCACCTGCTTCCCCTCGTACCCCTCCCCGAAGTCCTCCTCCGGGTCCGGCGCACAGTACCTGCACAACCAACAACATCGTTTCAAACTCTTGACCAGAGAAAGCTTCCTAGACCAGCAATGGCGTGCGTGTGCATGTACTACGTACAGGCCGTGGTTGATGCACTGCGACTGGCACTGCCGCGTGAGCCGGAACGCCTCGGGGGCAGTACCAGGTGATGTAGTGCGGCATGAACCGGGCGTAGCCGCCGCGCTCCAGGATCTGGGCGTGCCCCCGGAAGCTCCGGACGAAGGCCACCTGCTCGTCGCACCGGGGGCCGCACTCGTCGTTGCTGTTGGTCCAGAGCTCGTACTCCACGCGCTCGTCCGGGTGCGGCATCGACTCGCGCCAGTCCAGCTTCACCACCACCTCCCCCTCGGCGTCGGCCTTCTCCGCCATCCGCTTCAGCGACTCCCCGAAGGCTGGAAGCACGACCCGGCGTGGAAGCACTGCCTCATGGTGCGCCTCGTCGGCCGAGACCGCCTCAAGTGCGTCTACTGCGGCAAGCACTTCCTCGGCGGCGGCATCCACCGCTTCAAGGAGCACCTCGCGCGCCGCCCCGGCAACGCCTGCTGCTGCCCCGACGTCCCCGCCGACGTCGAGGCCCTCATGCACCGCAGCCTCGACGAGGTCGCCGCCAAGATGCTGCGCAAGCGCGCCCTCGCCGCCGCCATGGCCGCCGTCGCCTCCTCCCCCGCCGCCTTGCCGCCGGCCTCCTCGTCATCCCCCTCCCCCTCCGCCTCCAACGGCGACTTGGCCAGCCCCATCCACGTCGTCCCGCTCAACCAGGCCCCGTGCGCCGCCGAGGAGACGCCTCCCATGGGGACGAGGTCGGGGTAAACGGAGGAGGATGCATTTGCATACTCGGAGTAGGAGCGGGCGGGCGGGCAGCTGCTGGTGGCGGATGCATTTGCATACTCGGAGTAGGAGCGCGAAAGGAGAGGCGCAGCTTTTCACAAAACCCCCCCGGATGCAGTAGTATTAACCCACGCTCGACCAGGTGGCGGTCAAAGCCTAGCTGGCGGCCGCTGACTCGGCCAAGTCAGCGAATACGTACACGAAAACGTAGATACTGACCAAAGTGAACCCTCCGCACAAGTACATGAACTGTAGTTCGGGTATTTTAAAATAATGGTACTAAAGTGTCAGCCAGCTCAAGTTTTGTGACCTATGATGAATTTTTCTCTTTTCAAAATTTCATCATAGTCATGAACATGAACAAAGTCCTAGACATCAACAAGGTATAATAGGATTGATATGCTAGATATATCAACAAGTGCCTGTGAAGTGAGCTGTTGCTGGGGTTGGATAGAACTCTGAAGTCAAGCGTGCTTGGGCTGGAGTAGTGTGAGGATGGGTGACCTTTCGGGAAGTTTGACCACGGAGTGCGATTTGACCTGAGATTAAGCATATTGACCCGAGATTAAGCCATAGTGACCTGAGATTAAGAAAAAAACGAAAAAAAAAATTAAAACAAAATTTCTAAAAAAGAATTTGAAAAAAATTGTTACTAATGGCGCACTTCTATGTGGTGCGCCATTACCCTGGGAGGAATTCTAATGGCATACTAATGGCGCACTACGTGGTGCGCCATTAAAACACCAGATACTAATGGCGCACCAGTGATGCGCCATTAGAATTTAATTCTAATGGCGTGATGCTAGTGGCGCACCAGTAGTGTGCCATTAGAAGGCAAAACTGGTGCGCCAGTAGCATGCTTTTTCCTAGTAGTGACGGGGCCACTTGGAACGTGACCTCCTCGGACCTGTAATTATCCGGCGTGCCGAACACCACATCCAGTGTGATTTTTCCTGTACATCATGCTTCCCGACTGGGGATTATTCCTCTAAAGGTTGTGCTGCTTCGCTCAATGCGGCTCTAGTCTATTTCCATTTTTCGGAGGGTTTCCTTGTAAATGAGGTTTAGTCCGCTGCCACCGTCCATGAGTACCTTGGTAAGGCGAAAGCCGTCCACTATTGGACTGAGGACCAATGCGGCTGGTGTTCGGGCTGTTCGAAATTTAGGTTCGTCACTGGCATTAAAGGTAATAGCCATGTCACTCCATGGGTCTATTGTTGCTACTTGGTAGACTTCGGCAAGGCTGCGGAGTGTTCGTTTCCGCATATTATTTGATATGAAAGTCTCGAAGACTGTTAATACCGTACTGATATCCTTGGATTGGTATTCTGGAGTTAGAAGCTCTTCGCCACTTTTGGCCACCTGCCATAGTATCCAACACGCTCTAAGGCTGTGAGTTGGAGTGGCACCCTCTGTACTATGAATTTTGCAGGGTCCATTGAGCCATCCTTCCAGTGCGGTTTCATGCCCTATAGAGGGTTTTTGCTTTTTGGTGTTTAACCCAGGTGCCTGGCGATAGTGCGCCCTTTTATTTTGGACTGGGGTTGTATTCAGGGCCGGATTGTCCCAAAAATTGATTTCGGTTTTTCAGGCGCTTTCCATCGCACAGTACTTTTGTACAATGGACGCTAAGTCAGCGAAGCGTGTAATTTCACGACGACTTACGGCGTTGAGGATTCCCTTGTCCGTGCAATTATTGCAGAAGAATGAAATTGCGTCCTCCTTACGGCAGTCCTTTATCCTGTTCATAACCAGGAGGAACCTGGCCCAGTAGTGGTGTACTGTTTCTGCGGGCTCTTGCCGGATTTGGGATAGATCACTTATGTTTGGGTGGGCGGGTGGAATTAAGTTCGGAATCCCGTCCACTTTAAAACTCAGGGGCCAAGTAGTTTCCGAACTTGGAAGCTTGGGTTCTTGGATGTTGTCCAATGAGTCTAGCCCGCTGCCTGACTTTAGGTTCAGGGCTTGAGTAACATGCTCCCCTCCGCGGGAATCCAGCATGGAGGGATCGGGAATCCGGACATATCTAGTCCTTAAGGTAGAAGAAGGGTCGCCGTATTGTTCCTCTACCACAGTAACGTGGTGGGTAACCTGGGGAGAGTTAATCTCTCTCAGATCGGGTTTAGGCCCAATCTGATCGTAGTTTGTAGCGACTCCCAGGGCGGCGATGCGATCCAAGAGCTCGTTTAAGGAAGAGAGCTCCATCGGATCCAACTGCTCGGCGAGTTCCGAGCTAACGTGAAGATTGCTTTCGATGACTCGAGAAGTCATCGTCGGCGTGGTGGCCGGACAGGCGGTCATAAGGAAACCGCCTAGCCGGAGAGTTTGGACGATAGCCAAAGCTCCTTTAGCAACAGTGTCGCCTTTAAAGATGGGATGAGGCATCCTTCCTGATAGAGACGGCACAGAGGAACTCTCAATGAAAGCACCAATGTCGGTGTCAAAACCGGCGGATCTCGGGTAGGGGGTCCCAAACTGTGCGTCTAGGCGGATGGTAACAGGAGACAAGAGACACGATGTTTTTACCCAGGTTCGGGCCCTCTCGATGGAGGTAAAACCCTACTCCTGCTTGATTGATATTGATGATATGGGTAGTACAAGAGTAGATCTACCATGAGATCAGAGAGGCTAAACCCTAGAAGCTAGCCTATGGTATGATTGTTGTTCGTCCTACGGACTAAAACCCTCCGGTTTATATAGGCACCAAAGAGGGTTAGGGTTACACAGAGTCGGTTACAATGGTAGGAGATCTACATATCCGTATCGCCAAGCTTGCCTTCCACGCCAAGGAAAGTCCCATCCGGACACGGGACGAAGTCTTCAATCTTGTATCTTCATAGTCCAGGAGTCCGACCGAAGATGATATTTCGGCTATCCGGACACCCCCTAGTCCGGGACTCCCTCATGCCCCCTGCCCCTGTATATAAAGGATCAAGGGGGAGGGAGCAGCCGGGCAAGAGGAGGCGCACCAGGGAGGAGTCCTACTCCCATCGGGAGTAGGACTCCCTCTTCCTAGATGGAGTAGGAGGGGGAAGGAAGGGAGAGAGGAGAGGAAGGAAAGGGGGGCGCCGCCCCCCCCCCTCCTTTTCCTATTCGGACTAGAGGGGGAGGGGGCGCTGCCTGCCCTGGCCGCCCCTCCTCTTCTCCACTAGGGCCCATTAGGCCCACTAACCCCCCGGTACTCCGGTATATGTCTGAAGCCTCCCAAAACACTTTCGGTGTCCGAACATAGTCATCCAATATATCGATGTTTACGTCTCGGCCATTTCGAGACTCCTCGTCATGTCCGTGATCATATCCAGGACACAAACTACCTTTGGTACATCAAAACACAGAAATTGTAATACCGATCGTCACCGAACTTTAAGCGTGTGGACCCTATGGGTTCGAGAACTATGTAGACATGACCGAGACACATCTCTGGTCAATAACCAATAGCGGAACCTGGATGCTCATATTGGCTCCCACATATTATACGAAGATCTTTATCGGTCAAACCGCATGACAATATACGTTGTTCCCTTTGTAATCGGTATGTTACTTGCCCGAGATTTGATCGACGGTATCTCAATACCTAGTTCAATCTCGTAACAGGCAAGTCTCTTTACTCGTTACGTAATGCATCATCCCATCACTAACTCATTAGCTACATTGCTTGCAAGACTTATAGTGATGTGCATTACCGAGAGGGCCCAGAGATACCTCTCAGACAATCGGAGTGACAAATCCTAATCTCGAAATACATCAACTCAACAAGTACCTTCGGAGACACCTGTAGAGCACCTTTATAATCACCCAGTTACGTTGTGACGTTGTAGCACACAAAGTGTTCCTCCGGTAAGCGGGAGTTATATAATCTCATAGTCATAGGAACATGTATAAGTCATGAAGAAAGCAATAGCAACATACTAAATGATCAAGTGCTAAGCTAACGGAATGGGTCAAGTCAATCACATCATTCTTCTAATGATGTGATCCCATTGATCAAATGATAACTCATATCTATGGTTAGGAAACTCAACCATCTTTGATCAATGAGCTAGTCAAGTAGAGGCATACTAGTGCCACTATGTTTGTCGATGTATTCACACATGTATTATGTTTCCGGTTAATACAATTCTAGCATGAATAATAAACATTTATCATGATATGAGGAAATAAATAATAACTTTATTATTGCCTCTAGGGCATATTTCCTTCAGCTTCTTCAACCTCTGGTCTTCTTGCTCCAGCCACCCAAACCAGTGCCAGTCGTGCCGCGTGCTCCTGCCTCCCGTGGCCGGCTATGATGCCGCGGAGGCCTCACCGCCCCTACTACTCCCATCGCTGTCCAGGCCATCCCTCTACTCACCCACACCCCCGTGTTATTCTGTGGCGACGACAGCCTCACACCGCAGCCGAACCAGTGAACTCTCATACTCCTCTACGCGTGGGAATCCACTGTCGCGTCTTCCCCGGCTCCGTGTCGTCCCCTTCCTAGGCCTCGCCGTCGTCCACCGCCTTGGTGCACTCGGTGCGGCATGGTCAACATGGTCAAGGAATGACTTCCATCGAACGTGGACTGTACGTGGAGAGGCTGATAGCTGGGTCCATGGCCGCAGCAAGGAAGTGCCTCCTTATTATGCGGAAAATAATGATTCCTCCACCTGACAGCAGGGACCCACCGGACGGGCCACCGTATTTCATGAAAAAAAAACGTTTCCCCCCTGACTGTTGGGACCTACCAGCTACATCTTCGCACGCAAGGAAGTGCGTCCATATTACGGGCAAAAAAAGTTGATTTTCCCCCTGACTGTTGGGACCCACCAGCTACATCTTCGCATGCAAGGAAGTGCCTGACAGTCGGGACCTACCTTGTCGAAGCATACGTAGCATTGTCATTCTGGTCGTGAACGTGTACGTACATAGTGGTCGATGTAGAGGCACGCACGTGTCGGAGTAGAGGCACGCCCGTAGCATGTACACGTACGTACAACAGCCAGGGTACAAGAAAGTAAATACAGCCACGTACGTACATATGGGCGGGGTCTCAAACGCCTACTCGCGCATACATACGGCCAAGGCTCGTGTACATGGCTGGGTCGGAATGGAGAAACTGTGTCGTCGTCGTGTTCATGGGGAGGCAACGGAATGTGTCGTGTTCATCGGGAGGCAATGGAACGCGTGGGAGCCAACCAGCTTGGATGGAACAGCCGATGGAAACGAAGCCTGGCGTACCGCACAACGGAGGAAACGGCCTTGTGTTCGACCGGCAATGTTCGAAACGGGATCCTGTTCATCGGGAGGGGTCTGGCATACCGCAAAACATAGGAAATGGACTTCTGTTGGACCTCCTACAATCAAAACGGGGTCCTGTTGATCAGGAGGGGTGTGGCGTACCACAAAATGGAGGAAACAGACTTGTGTTGGAGCGCTACGGTCGAAACACGGGTCCTGTTCATTGGGAGGGGTGTGGCGTACCGCAAAACAGGACTCCACGAGATACTGTTCATCGCCACCGTCGACCTCCTCCAGCCTCCACGGGCCACTGTTCACCCACCGTCGACCTCCACCAGCGACTGCTCATCTACGAACTCCTGTTCATCCAGCCTCCACCGCACGCTACTCCGTCGGCTACTGTTCAACCAGCCCTCTCCACGGGCTCCTGTTCAACCACCCCTCCATGGGCTACTGTTCATCCAGCCCTCCACGGGGTCGTCCTGTTCATCCAGCCCTCCACGGGGTCTTGTTCATCCAGCCCCAACCAGCTCAATCGATCGGGGTCCTATTCATCGAGAGGCAACACCACGGGGTCCTGTTCATCCACCCCCACCAAGAACTGTTCATCCAACCCCCCCCCCCAACAACGATCACTGTTCATCAAGGGAAGGAGGCAGCATGGTTGATCGGCTTCAGTTAGCAGCAGTAGAGAAGGAATCACTCGGGTTTAGTAACGTAGCTAGTGCAATCGCTTGGGTTCAGTTAGAGCCCAACGCCTCGCTCGGGTTCAGTTAGAGCCCAACGCCTCGCAAACACGCGCATACGTGTACGAGAGAAATGTGCATCACTTGGCCCCGACCACCCACCATAACCGGGAACTCCCCAAAATTTTCCTCGCCCTCGCTGTCGATGTCAAAACCGGCGGATCTCGGGTAGGGGGTCCCGAACTGTGCGTCTAAGGATAATGGTAACAGGAGGCAGGGGACATGATGTTTTACCCAGGTTCGGGCCCTCTCGATGGAGGTAATACCCTACTTCCTGCTTGATTGATCTTGATGATATGAGTATTACAAGAGTTGATCTACCACGAGATCGCAAAGGCTAAACCCTAGAAGCTAGGCTATGATTATGATTGTTCACCTCCTACGGACTAAACCCTCCGGTTTATATAGACACCGGAGGGGGCTAGGGTTACGCAGAGTCAGTTACAGTGAAGAAGATCTACATATCCGAATTGCCAAGCTTGCCTTCCACGCAAAGGAGAGTCCCACCCGGACACGGGACGAAGTCTTCAATCTTGTATCTTCATAGTCCAACAGTCCGGCCAAACTATATATTCTGGCTGTCCGAGGACCCCTTAATCCAGGACTCCCTCAGTAGCCCCCAAATCAGGCTTCAATGACGATGAGTCCGGCGCACAGATTGTCGTCGGCATTGCAAGGCGGGTTCTTCTCCAAATTCTCCAGAGTACCTGTTGTAACGGGCAGTGTCCGGCTTCCCATTAATGTTGCACTCCTCGTCTTCTGTGCTTTAATAATGGCTATGTCCATGTGTCGAGCGGATGCAAGAAGTTAGGGTATTTTTTTCATTTGCCACCCTAACCATGTGAGTAAATTGTCTATTTAAAGATATGTGGATCCTCAGATCCAAATCACACCATCTCCTCCCAGCAAGTATCCATCAGAGCGCGCTCGGAAAAATCCATACCATCATGGCCGGCCGCCACGTCTCCTCCTCTTGCTCTCGTAGCACTAAGCCAGGCGATTGGGAGAAGTGTTCCGTTCCCCATAGCCGATTGGTAGAGTTGCAGACTCAGGGGTTTCTCCCGCCTGCATACATGGTCCCCGTCCAAGCCGGACTAGCCACTTATAATGGCGGGGAGCAAGCGGAGAGTTTGCCCAACCCGTCCAAGGGGGAGTGGGTATGCCTTGTCCCTTACTTGCTGAGGGGACTTGGATTTCCAATCCATCCGTTCCTTTGCGGGCTCCTGGAGTTTTATGGCCTCCAGCTGCATAACTTCACCCCCGCCTCCATTTTACACATCGCAGGCTACGTTGCCTTCTGTGAGCTATTTCTGGGCTGCGAAGCCCATTTCGAGCTATGGAAGAGGCTATTCTGCCTCATACCCCGCACTCAAGAGGGGTCGGTATATCAAGTGGGCGGAGCCGAAATATGGCGCATCGCCGGGACCGGATACCTGTCTGGTACCCCGAAGAAGACATCCGAAGACTAGCCTTCAGAGTGGTTCTACATGGAGGACGTCCCTCTTCCGAACCCTATTCGGAAGGGCCTTCCTGAGTTTGTAAATGCCCCATTGAAGAAATGCCACAGCTGGCGCCCCCGGAGCCCCCAGGAGGAAGATAACAGAGAGATCATTTTCCTGATGAACAGGATAAAGACGCTGGCCAAATCAGGACTGACAATAATTGAGGTTATGTCAATATGTATAATGCGGGGAATGCAGCCACTTCAATATCGGGGGAAACCCATGTGGCACTTCAATGGAGAAGACGATGCCACCCGATGCGGCCGTAAAGGTCCGGACTCCGCCGCCGCTCTGGCGAAGATACTGTCCGATTTGTACAAAGGAGAAGAAGAGGAGTTCATCCGTATCAAGCCATGGGATGGGTTCTCCATGTACAACCCCCCAAGCTGGGTGAGCTGCTATCTTTTATTCCAGTCTTTCCCGCATTCTTTAGCACAAATATTTACCTTGCCAATTCATAGTAGGAACTGCGAAAAGCTATGAGGGAGGTTCACAGCCCGTCTCCAAAGCCAGAGGACCCCGACCGGGCCATCGACCCCGGACTTGAAGAAGATTCGGACATATTGTGGAGCTCGTCGACAGGACATTTTATCAGTTAAGCGGTGATGGCGCCTTGGTGGCCATCACAGCTGATTATCCTGGCCTACTCCCTGTATCACATGTAAGTAAAACTGGAGTCCCAACTTCCAAGAAGGATCCCCTCTTTGCGCCTTACCCACCGCACATGTATTGTGTTTTACAGGGAAGGCCATCGAGACCTCGTGCCGAACCCGCGATGACTCGTCAACAAGGGGCACCGAAGCCGGGTATACTTAAAAGGAAGGCGGTCAGGACCGAGACGTTGTTGCAGAGGTATGATTAGAAACCTTCTGCGTATTTATTGTCTTTAAAATATAACGATGTCCATGGTTTCCTGGCAGAAAAAGCGCTCGCCAGACTATATCCGGAGAGCCTGCCGGCCACGCCTCCACCAGCCGGACTCTGAGGCCGGACTCAAGGGCGGAGGTCAACGCGGGGACAACGTCGGAAGATCCTCCTACAGAGTATGCGGACAAATTATCCGCTACAAACTTCGAAGTGGAGAGCGCCATGAATCATAGGCACCGATGGGCCACACTACGCGACCCTAATTTCTCTGAAGAGGCGTTCAATGCCTTCAACTCAGGGGACGCGTACATCCGAGCTGCTCAAGATGGCCTCGCCAGAGCCACGGACCAGTACGTAAAGGATATACGGGTAAGAAAATTTGATAAGCATGTATATCAATAGCCCCTAAGACTTGAAACAGTTGGCACAACTGATTTAAGGATCCTTGTATGCGTAGGTTCTGACAGAGAAGAATACCCAGCTGTCTAAAGAGCTGGAGGAGTGCAAAGCCCAGCTGCGGGCCGCAGTTGCCGGAATGGAGGAGTCCACGAAGGCCCCATCTGGTAACACTTGTTTTGATCGAAAAGAATGTAATGGCATGTACCAGTTAGTATTCGGCATGAATGCAAATCTAACAATAGATTCTGCAGACAATCCCGGAGGCAATCCGGAGATCGTACCATAGGATGGGCAACATGCTCAATGACAGCTGAAGGCTGGCGAGCGTGTCCTTACAAAGGTTATACGGGAGAAAAATAATCTCCAGGACGCGAACACCCGACTGGACGTCGAATTAAAGGATGTTCGGGCCCAGCTTGCTGACTCCGTGAAGGAGAATAAGAGGCTTTGATGCGGCATTTTTAGTAAGTGCTCTAACGAACCACTATAAAGTTCGGCGAAGAAGTGGGATAACAGAATTATATCTGTAGGTATGTTGCAGCTCGTCCCGAAGAGGAGATGCCCGGATCTGCAGGTGATCTTCTGCAGGAGCTCTCACGACTGGACGAACAAGTTTGGCAAGTGATGCAGGGCATTGCCCAGGCCTTGTGGCCATCCGCCTCCCTGCCAGGAGGCATGGGGGAGCTTGTAGAGATGCTCAAGGGAGCGTGGTGGCGCTTTCGATTATGGAAGATATCGGCATGCCGAAAAGGTGCAAGGGAAGCCTGGGCCATGGTGAAGACGCGATACACCAAGGCTGACCCGAACCACATGGCTGAGGTTGGACCTGTAGGGTCAGATGGCAAAGAGATCCATGTAAGTCTGGTATATGACCAGGTAGCATTAGCCGCTAAGTATTACCAACAGGATTGTAGGCTAGACAGCCTGTTGGATGGTATAGAAGAATAATTTAGCCAGTCTAAGTGACTTTGTTCTTCAAAGGACATGTTTTGTCCCTAGCCGGATTGTAAATCATTTGTCTTGGTGGACCTTTTCGCTTCAACCTCCGGACCCGACAGTCCGTAGTGCTTCCGAATACCCGCTCAGTTATGTAAAAACCGGGGCACGCGTGGAAACCAGGCGTAGGGGTCATAAGTGCTTGAACAGACAAGTACCCAACTAGCTATGTTATATTAATGGATAGTAAGAAACATCTTCCAGGGAGAATAGTTCCGTTAAGGGTTCATTAATGTGCATGTCCGAACTGCAAAAAGCGACGCTGGATATAAACATCTGGGGGCATGTATTGCAATAAGTGAGAAACATCTTTTGTTCACCGATCGAATATTCCCTTAAGAACGCTAGCTTTCGGCTTCACCCAGTCTGAGGTACACATCCGGCTGACCCGGCAGTAGCAATCGCAGAGGTGCTCCCCTTATGCCCTAGCCGAATTAACGGGAACGTAGGGCATAAACACAAGAGCCAGGCAACCCAGCTTGGCCAAAACTTAAGTCATATCGATGCATATAATGGTGAAAAAAGGTACATATGGAGCAATGACTGCTACGTCTTGAGCTTGCATTGGTTTTCCTCGAAGAGGAGAGGGTGATGCAGCAATAGTAGTGTAAGTATTTGTCAGGACCCCGACTCACTGCCACATCGATCTAGCATGTAACACCTCATATCACTTTGCGGCCTCACGCACGGTATCCCCACGGGTGTCGCCTTACCTTTGCCCGGGACCGTTTGCGCCTTTTGGCACACGTATATGATAGTGTCGCTAGCATCCATATGATAAGGAGCCCGGGCTGACATGGCTAGTCGTAAATCCAAAGTGGCACAAACTTACAGGGACAGGCATCCATGACCCAGCATCGAACGTGTCGGTCATCAGCGAGTGAATCCAGGTTGTAGCACTTGGCTAACAGGACTCCGGTGAACCGGGCTGTAGCGGGCTAACAGGACTCCGGTATTCATCGTGTGACATTTCCCCGAAGGGACAGACACAGGAACGAAGAAGGACACATGCCGGCCAGCCTAAGTGTTCCAGAGCAGTAGCACGCTACCATGGCTCAGTGGAAGCACTAGGAGACATTTCCCGGTAAGAGAGGCTACTAAGGATAAACAACTAGATAGTCAGATCCCACACATAGCAATACACATTACACGTACGCATAACATGCAAGTATGTGTTGTACAACATGGCATCACAGCATAACTCAACAACTCATATAGATAAGGCTCAAAGAGCCATCATAGCATTTATTGCAAATAGGGGTCACAGGACCCATCATACAGAGCATACAAGCAACAAGCGGAAGCATTACATGTCTGGGTACAGACATCTACAAAAGAAAAAGGCTGAAGAGCCTGACTAACTACAACATCCGATCAAGATCGTAGCTGAGGTACAAGCTACTTGTCGAAGTCCACGAGAACACTAGTAAGACCGAAGTCTCCGCTGCAAAAACATAAATAAAGCAACATGAGTACAAAGGTACTCAGCAAGACTTACATCAGATCCTATCATACATGCATTTGTATCAAGAGGGTAATGTGGGGTTTAGTTGCAGCAAGCCAGCTTTGACTCTGTGGCTATCCTGTTCTACGACTACAAGAGCTTCTTTGAGGTGATATGGCGCACACGAGTCCACTAATCACCACACAATACACTACTATGGATTCATCCCCGTCTCCCTACGAGAAGGCCATCAATAGCATTCACACTTGTCTTGAGCATTTTAGAGTATCCACTTCAAGTTGTCTATGTACCATGTAAGCATCCAAGAAGTCCATAACCGGAGACCCGGCTATTCGAATAGATCATGTTAACCCTACAGGGGTGTACTTCTTCACACACGCTCTCGCCACTTACCGCCATGCACACGTCATGTATCTCGGCAACCTTCAAGCGGAAGCCTGGCGAGGGTGTCGGCCACGACCTGACTAACCACACAAGACTCTAATCCAGGTTTATCGCCTATTCGGGTTCCATCCGCAAGGAGATCCGGCCGGGGTGTCGCTCACAGCCCCAAACAATGTGTGTAGGGTTCCCAAGCCCACCTCGCCGGATGGATCTACGCTTGGTACACCGTGCCACTTGTGCCTAGTCTGTCCCAAGACCACCTGGCCGGGTGCCACTTGGTAGACTACTAACACTACCTACAAACACCAGAAACTAGTTGCGACTCCTGGATAGAGATCAAGTTGGTTAATAAGTCGAGAGGGCTTGGAGCGCCCGGAGCCCAATGTGTGGTAGTATCGAGTCATTGGACAACATACATAGAACTCAGTGCTTAAGGACGGTTCCAGTGAGACAACCCACCATGTACTCCTACATGGCATCTCACCGCTACCTTTCCCAAATTATGTTCACACACTTAACTCTCAGCATCAGAACATATCGTAACACTCCAATTCATTCCCAATGAATCATACCTGACACAACTCTAAGCAATAGCAGGCATAGCATGGTAGGAACACAACATGGCTCAATCAACTCCTACACATGCTAGTGGGTTTCAACTATTTACTGTGGCAATGATAGGTCATGCAGAGGAATGGGTTCAACTACCGCAGCACAAAGTAGCAGATGAATCATTGTTGTCCTAATGCAATAACTGAGAGCAGGAGCGAGAGAGTAGGATTGTATCGAAATGAACAAGGGGGTTTGCTTGCCTGGTAGATCAACAAGGAAGGCACTGCTCCTCAGACAGGTACTCTGGAACACTCTCCGGAGCAGAACCTATCGAGAAGGAACGGTGTCGACAATCAATACACAACATATGCAACAATATGATGCATGATCATGGCATGTAGATGTGATGTTGTTTGTGCTAATGCATCTAGCATTCTATTTGGAAGAGATCCATTTGAACCAAGGGTTCAAATGCAACTCTAAATTAAGTCTCTTAAGATGCCATAATGTGTTTTCTCATATACAGCATGTATAAGTTGGTTTTTCATGCATGAAACTAGTACAGATGGAAATATTGCATTTTTCTGATAATTTTTCATATATAAATTATCTCAATCTGAGCTACGGTTGAATTTCTATGATTTTTTGAAGTTTTGCTAATTTTCTAGAATTTCCTGATTTAATTTAAATCCAGAAAATGGATAACTGCGTCAGCATGACTTCAGCACGATGTCAGCAGGTTAACCGGGGCTGACCAGGGTCAAACCTGACGTGTGGGGTCCACACGTCAGTGACAAGGGGTTAGACAGAGGGTTATTTGCTTAATTAAAAAGGATTAGGGGGCCGGGGCCCACTGGTCAGTGTCCGTGGTTAGATTAGGAGGTGATTAGCTTAAGCTAATCACCTGACGAGCCGGACCCACCTGACAAGCCGGCGCGGTGAAAGCGGTCAACCCCACCGGCATTAAGCCGCCGGTGAGGCCTGAAACGGCGGAGCGCCGCGGAAACGGGCTACGGTGCCCCGTTCGTAGCGTGGCTGGGCTCGTTCGAGAGCCCAGACCAGCGCGCGTCAGGCGATGGTGCCAGACAGGCCTGGGGTGGCCGGAGGCGAGAGCGAGGAGCTCGCTGTGGCGGCCGGAGCTAGGGTGAGGCGCGAACGGTGCTGTGGTGCGCGTGCGGAAGAGTTGGAGTGCTGGTGTGTGCTTGCGTGATGTGGCGAGGGCGATGGACACGCCCGGTGGACCGAAAGGTCGCCGGAGGCGCGTCGGCGGCGAGCGCAGGCGGCGGCGGGTGCGGTCGAGCTAGGTGCAGTCGCTACAGCGTGCGAGGAGGAGAACGGAGAGGGGGAGAACGGCCAGTAGCTCACAGCAGTCACGACGAACGGGTCGGCGAGGTCGGGGAAGAACCGGAGCGGTTGTAGCGGCGAAGAGGATCTCCGGCGACCCGAGGTGGAAGAAGGGGTCGGGGACGACGCTGCAGGGCGCTTCCGCTCGCGTGGCTTGGCGGGGAGGACGATGACAATGCGGCGGTGTTTCTGGGCGCAGCGGCAGGGCGAGGGGTGGCCGGTGGCCATGGCGGCGAGCAGCGGTGCTCTCCGGTGCGCTCGGTGAAGAGAGGGAGAGGGAGCCAGAGGAGGGGAGAGGCACGGGAGAGAGGGAGTGAGGCCAGGGGGATCGGGGCGGCACCGAGAAGAGGCTTCGCGGCGTCGCGCTGGCAGGGGAGGCAGGCAGGCGAGCTGGTGGCGTGGCGCTCTGCCCGTGCGCGCGCGTCGGCCACACGCCTGGCCGACTGGCGCCAGGAGGACGACGGCGGTGGTGGGCTGGGCCGGCCTGCTGGGCCAGTCCAGGCCGCACAGTGCCAGGCCGCAGGTAAGTCCAGGTAGGTTTTCCCTTTCTTTTTCTTTTCTATTTTCTGACATTTGTTTCTGATTTAGTAAAATACTAAATCAATTTATTTTCTTATGCCAATTTTTGTAGGAACTAGTGGTATTATTCCAGAGCTCCCCAACAATTGGCACAATTTTTGGACATATATTATATATATATATAACATATATATATCCAATGCAAATAATTATGCATTAATTCCAAATGCCCAAAATAAATACTTATGATCTCCTAAAAATATTGGTTTGATTTGTATCTCTGCCCAATATTTTCAGAGAGCAACATGAACATTTTCTTGGACCTTTTTGGAGCAATTTTTTATTTGGGTCATTTCCAGAGATGATTCTGAGGGTTTCACAAATCCTCATTTCAAATTTAAATGGAATTTAAACATGATGCACACATGACTAGCTAGCCTTGAGCATACCAGAACTAGGGATGTGACAGTATTTCCCTCAGTTTTTGAGAACCAAGGTATCAATCTAGTAGGAGGCTCCTCAAAAGTCCACGCACCTACACAAACAAACAAAGAACTCGCAACCAATGCAATAAAGGGATTGTCAATCCCTTTACGGCCACTTGCGAAAGTGAGATCTAATAAAGATAGTATGCTAAGATAAATATATTTTTGGTATTTTATAATATAGATACAAAAAGTAAAGATGCAAATAAAAGTAAATTGGAAGCAAATATGATAAGAGATAGACCCGGGGGCCATAGGTTTCACTAGTGGCTTCTCTCAAGATAGCATAAGTATTACGGTGGGTGAACAAATTACTGTCGAGCAATTGAAAGAAAAGCGAATAATTATGAGATTATCTAGGCATGATCATGTATATAGGCATCACATCCGCAACAAGTAGACCGACTCCTGCCTGCATCTACTACTATTACTCCACACATCGACCGACTCCTGCCTTCATCTAGAGTATTAAGTTCATAAGAACAAAGTAACGCATTAAGCAAGATGACATGATTTAGAGGGATAAACTCAAGCAATATGATATAAACCCCATCTTGTTATCCTCGATGGCAACAATACAATACGTGCCTTGCAACCCTTTCTGTCACTGGGTAAGGACACCGCAAGATTGAACACAAAGCTAAGCACTTCTCCCATGGCAAGAAAGATCAATCTAGTAGGCCAAACCAAACTGATAATTCAAAGAGACTTGCAAAGATAACTTGATCATACATAAAAGAATTCAGAGAAGATTCAAATATTATTCATAGATAAACTTGATCATAAACCCACAATTCATCGGATCTCGACAAACACACCGCAAAAAGAGTTTACATCGAATAGATCTCCACAAGAGAGGGGGAGAACATTGTATTGAGATCCGAAAAGAGAGAAGAAGCCATCTAGCTAATAACTATGGACCCGTAGGTCTGTGGTAAACTACTCACAACTCATCGGAGGGGCAAGGATGTTGATGTAGAAGCCCTCCATGGTCGATTCCCCCTCCGGCAGAGTGCCGGCGAAGGCTCCAAGATGAGATCTCGCGGATACAGAAAGTTACGGTGGTGGAAATTGTGTTTCGTCTACCCCTGGATGTTTTTAGGGTACGTAGGCTTATATAGGAGGAAGAAGTACGTCGATGGATGCCCGAGGGGCCCATGAGACAGGGGGCGCGCCCCCACGCCCGAGGGGCCCACGAGACAAGGGAGCGCGCCCTATAGGGGGGGCGCACCCTCCTATCTCGTGGGAGCATCGGCTACTTCTTGAATTGCACTCCAAGTCCTCTGGATCACGTTCGTTCCAAAAAGCACACTCCCGAAGGTTTCATTCCGTTTGGACTCCGTTTGATATTCCTTTTCTTCGAAATAGTGAAATAGGCAAAAAAACAGCAATATGGGCTGGGCCTCCGGTTAGTAGGTTAGTCCCAAAAATGATATAAATGTGTAAAATAAAGCCCATAAACATCCAAAAGGGGTAATATAATAGCATGGAACAATCAAAAATTAT
Organism: Triticum aestivum; assembly: GCF_018294505.1. Classification (NCBI taxonomy): domain Eukaryota; kingdom Viridiplantae; phylum Streptophyta; class Magnoliopsida; order Poales; family Poaceae; genus Triticum; species Triticum aestivum. The sequence continues at coordinate 180,133,124 of NC_057810.1, read as the reverse complement.
AGATACGTTGGAGACGTATCAAGCATCCCCAAGCTTAATTCCTGCTCGTCCTCGAGTAGGTAAATGATAAAAAGAGAATTTTTGATGTGGAATGCTACCTAGCATAATTCATAATGCAATTTTATTTATTGTGGCATGAATGTTCAGATCCAAATGATTCAAAATAAAAGTTCATATTGATAAAAGAAATAGTAACACTTCAAGCATACTAATCAAAGTAATCATGTCTTCTCAAAATAACATGGCAAAAGAAAGTTCATCCCTACAAAATCGTATAGTTAGGCTATGCTTCATTTTCGTCACACAAAGATGTTCCCAACTTCTATACCCTCGATGAAAAGCCAAGCAATTGCTTCATACTTAAATAATCTCAAACTTTTTCAACCTTCACGTAATACATGAGCGTGAGCCATGGATATAGCACTATGGGTGGAATAGAATATGATGATAAGGATTGTGTGGAGAAGACAAAAAAGGAGAAAGACTCACATTGATGAGGATAATCAACGGGCTATGGAGAAGCCCATCAATTGATGTCAACATGAGGAGTAGGGATTGCCATGCAACGGATGCACTAGAGCTATAAATGAATATTCAACAAAAGAAAACTAGTGGGTGTGCATCCAACTTGCTTGCTCACGAAGACCTAGGGCATTTGAGGAAGCCCATTGTAGGAATATACAAGCCAAGTTCTATAATGAAAAATTCCCACTAGTATGAAAAAGACAACTTATGAGACTCACTATATGAAAAACATGGTGCTACTTTGACGCACAAAAATATGAGACTCACTACATGAAGAACAAGGTACTACTTTGAAGCACAAGTGTGGAAAAAGAGATAGTAACATTGCCCTTTTTATTTATTTTCCTTTTTTTCTTTTTTTTCTTTTTTTGGGGGCCTTTTTTTTGGCCTTTCTTCCTTTTTTCTTTTTTTTTCTTTGGGCAATGCTCTGATAATGATGATCATCACACTTCTATTGATTACAACATATGAATTACAACTCGAAACTAGAACAAGATATGACTCTATATGAATGCCTCCGGCGGTGTACCGGGATGGTGCAATGAATCAAGAGTGACATGTATGAAAAATAATGCACGGTGGCTTTGCCACAAATACGATTTCAACTACATGATCATCCAATGGCAATATGACAAAAGTAAAGTATGTCATGATGATGATGAACGGAACGGTGGAAAGTTGCATGGTAGTATATCTCGGAATGGCTATGGAAATGCCATAATAGGTAGGTATGGTGGCTGTTTTTAGGAAGATATAAGGAGGTTTATGTGTGATAGAGCTTATAGTATCACGGGGTTTGGATGCACCGGCGAAGTTTGCGCCAACTCTCAAGGTGAGAAAGGGCAATGCACGGTACCGAAGAGGCTAGCAATGGCGGAAAGGTAAAAGTGTGTATAATCCATGGGCTCAACATTAGTCAAAAGAACTCATATACTTATTGCAAAAATTTAGAAGTCATCAAAAATCAAGCACTACGTGAATGCTCCTAGGGGGATAGATTGGTAGGAAAAGACCATCGCTCATCCCCGACCGCCACTCATAAGGATGCACAAGCCAGGTACACTTCATGTTTCAAATATGTTACACAACTTTAACCATACGTGCATGCTATGGGACTTGCTAACTTCAACACAAGCATTCTTTAAATTCATAATCACCCAACTAGCATGACTTTAATATCACTACCTCCATATCTCAAAACAATTATCAAGTATCAAATTGATCATAGCATCCAATTCACTTCCTATGATAGTTTTTATTATACCCAACTTGGATGCCTACCATTCTAGGACCAATTTTATAACCATAGAAAATACCATGCTGTTCTAAAAGACTCTCAAAAAGATATAAGTGAAGCATGAGATACTAGCAATTTCTACAAAAATAAGTCACCACCGTGCTCTAAAAGATATAAGTGAAGCACTAGAGCAAAAACTATCAAGCTCAAAAGATATAAGTGAAGCACATAGAGTATTCTAGCAAATTCTAATCAAATAGGCTTCTCCCAAAAGGTGTGTACAGCAAGGATGATTGTGGTAAACTAAAAATCAAAGACTAATATAATACATGACGCCCCAAGCAAAACACATATCATGTGGTGAATAAAAATATAGCTCCAAGTAAAGTTACCAATGAACGAAGACGAAAGAGGGGATGCCTTCCCAGGGCATACCCAAGCTTAGGCTTTTGGCTATACTTGAATATCTTGGGGTTCCTTGGGCATCCCCAAGCTTAGGCTCTTGCCACCCTTTATTCCATAGTCCATAAAAGCTTTACCCAAAACTTGAAAACTTCACAACACAAAAACTCAACAGGAAATCTTATAAGCTCCGTTAGTGAAAAAAAAAACCAACTCATAAGGTACTGTAATGAACTCATTCTTTATTTATTTGGTGTTAAACCTACTGTATTCCAACTTCTCTATGGTTTATAAACTAATTTACTAGCCATAGATGCATCAAAATAAGCAAACAACACACGAAAAACAGAATCTGTCAAAAACAGAACAGTCTGTAGCAATCTGTAACTAACGCAAACTTTTGGAACTCTAAAAATCCTACCAAAATAGGAAGTACTGGAAAATTTGTTTATTGATCAGCAGAAAAAAGACTAAACGCAAAAGCACGTTCCTGTGATTTAACAAAATTATATTCGTACGCACAAAGTTTCTGTTTTTCAGCAGAATCAAATGAACTCTCATCATAGGTTATCCTATAGGTTCTACTTGGCACAAACACTAATTAAAAGATAAAAACACATCTAAACAGAAGGTAGATGCAAGATTTATTACTAAACAGGAGAAAAAACAAAAAACATAAAGAAAATTGGGTTGCCTCCCAACTAGCGCTATCGTTTAACGCCCCTAGCTAGGCATAAAAACGAAGATAGATCTAACGAGTGTCATCTTTGGCACTAAATTCATAAGTAGCCCGCATGATAGATTCATAAGGTAATTTGACTTTCTTTCTTGGAAAGTGCTCCATGCCTTTCTTTAATGGAAATTGGAATCTAATACTCCCTTCCTTCATATCAATAATCGCGCCAATCGTTCTAAGGAAAGGCCTACCAAGAATAATAGGGCAAGAAAGATTGCAATCTATATCAAGAACGATAAAATCCACGGGCACCAAATTTCTATTTGCAACAATGTGAACATCATTGATCCTTCCCATTGGCTTTTTAATGGTGGAATCCGCAAGGTGCAAATTTAAAGAGCAATCATCAAGATCATGGAAACCTAGAATATCACATAAAGTTTTCGAAATTGTGGAAACACTAGCACCCAAATCACACAAATCAAAACACTCATGATCTTTAATTCTAATCTTTATAGTAGGTTACCACTCATCATTATGTTTTCTAGGTATAGAAACTTCCTAATTGAGTTTTTCATCATAAGATTGCATCAAGGCATCAACGATATGTTTGGTAAAAGCTTTATTTTGACTATAAGCATGAGGAGAATTAACAACGAATTGCAACAAGGAAATACAACCTTCTAAAGAACAATTATCATAATCAAAATCCTTGAAATCCAAGATAGTGGGTTCAATGCTATTTAAAGTTGTGACCTCTCCAATCCCACTTTTACCAAATTTAGTATCAAGATCTAAAAACTCCGAATTCTTGGGACGCCTTCTAGGCAAAGTTGACTCGTCATCAGTCCCATAATTATCAAAATTCATATTGCAAAACATAGATCTAATAGGAGACGCATCAATTGATGAAGCCATATACCTAGGGTAGGGTCATGGACCTGTCCAAGGTACCCTCCCCAAGGACATCTCTAGAAGAAACTACCTTTCAGTCGACCTGGAAGGATTCCACTCGACGGACTTGAAGACACTCGACCATGAGGCCACTCACTCGACCACCAGGAGATCTAGAGTCACTCTGCGCACAAATAGTCTGTCATTAAGTAGTTTTTATGGTCATGATAGCACTTTATGTATGGCGTTACCAGTAACACCAGACCTTAATGTACCTTAAACCCTGCATAACTGAGGGCCAGAGGGGTCTGGCGGACTCTATATAAGCCACCCCCCTCCTCGATGTAAAGAGTTGGCACCCCTGTAACTCATACGCACATAATCCAGTCGACCGCCTCCAGGCTCCGAGACGTAGGGCTATTACTTCCTCCGAGAAGGGCCTGAACTCGTAAATCTCTTGCTTATACAACTACTCCATAGCTAGGATCTTGCCTCTCCATACCTACCCCCCTATTCTACCGTCAGGCTTAGAACCACGACAGTTGGCGCCCACCTTGGGGCAGGTGTCTTAGCGACTTATTGGAGAAGTTGCAATTGTTCCGATTACCTTCATCATGGTTTCTGGCGGAGTTTTGGTTGAGGGCCGCGAGATCCATCTCGGCGCGCTCACTTTCATCACCGACGACTCCGCTTGGCTTCAGGAGGCTCCACTCGACATCGACGCGCTCCCAGTCCGCGGGGCGACACACTTTCGCGCGTGTGTCCGCGGCATCCTCCTGCGGCAACCGTCGGCCCCGTATCGGTCGACTCCTGTGTCGTCCTCCCTCCCTGTCTCCCGCCAGCGCAAGCGCTCCGGCCCGTAGAGACTTCAGCGGTGGGTGAGGCACGCAGTGGCCCGCCAGTTGGCCACCCCCCAAGTTGCGGCGATCGAGCCCGACGAATCTCTCTACGGCCTGTTCGACTGGCTCCGTAGAGACTGCATCCGAGTGCGACAGCAGTGATCCAGTGGCGGAGGTCCTAATGGTCAATGGACCACGCAGTCCTCCCGGCTTCCCTAGCACTGACGGAGGAGACGGCGGAGGCGACCCAGCGCAGGTCCACGAAGAGTATCAACCCGAGCCACTCACTTTGCTGCAAAGGGAAGATCTTCACCGCCGGAACATGGATGCGCTGCATACTTCTATCATAGGAGAAACCCCCGAGGCTCGTGCCCTAGAGGACGCGCGCTTGGCCAACTTGGCTGAACGTACTCGACTGGAGAACCTCCAGCGAGCACTCGACGAGCGTGCGCGGCAACAGGTTCCAAACTCCAGTCGACGTCAACTCTTTCCACCACTGACTCAGGTATATCGAACTCCGATTCAGAATCTAGCAGCTGCAGCCCATATAGCAGAGTCGATTCAGCCCTCTCAGTCAGAGGTTGGCAGAGGCTTGATGCAGATCAGAGATTTACTTCGGGCAGCAGGAGATCAAAATTCAGGTGTATCACAGTCGCGAAATAGGATTCACAGCAGATCCGTCGCTGCGAATACAGTACAGTCGGCCCATAGCCCAAGATCGCCCCCGAGGCGTGAGGGACATGGAGGCCGGCGTGATCAGTATGATGACCGATTCGATCGCGATGATCGGTGTTGAGTGCCCACTCCTCCCCCAAGGGGTGGGTCGTACGCCCCTCGACAGCAAGATAACAGACGCCAGCACAGTGTTGGGCGAAGGGTTCCAGTCGACCCCAGAGAACCAGGCTTTGATGTGAGATCCATTATCGTTCAAGGTTTGGTCGACCGGAACCGAGCTCACCGAGAAGGCCATGACAGAGATGCGCCCACCAGTAGCAGAGTTCATGTCTCAGGACCAGAGTGTTTTAGCAGAGCCATCAAGGCCGCGGTGATTCCTCCCAACTTCAGGTTGGCGACTGGAGTTAGTAAGTTCACTGGTGAGTCCAAGCCTGATATTTGGCTTGAGGACTACCGAGTGGCTGTTCAGATTGGTGGCGGCAATTATGAGGTTGCCATGAAACACCTACCTCTTATGTTAGAGGGCTCGGCCAGAGCATGGCTGAATCAGTTGGCACCTAGCAGCGTTTACACTTGGGAAGATCTTGCCCGAGTGTTTGTCAGAACATTTGAAGGAACTTGCAAGCGACCAGCAGGGTTGACAGAGCTGCAGGTTTGTGTGCAGAAGTTGAATGAGACTCTGAGGGATTACATCCAGAGGTGGATCACATTGCATCACACGGTGGAGAATGTATTTGATCACCAGGCAGTTTGTGCCTTCAAGGAAGGCATTAAGAACAGGGAGTTAAGTTTGAAATTTGGTCGGACCGGAGACATGACTCTGAGTCAAATGATGGAGATTGCCACCAAATATGCCAATGGTGAAGAAGAAGATCGACTCCAGAGTGGCAAGTACAAGCCAACCACTCATGAAACCGGGGGAGGAAACTCTAGCCGGAAGCAGAAGCGGAAAGTCGAGCCAGCTGCTCCTGGAGAAGCCTTGGCTGTGACTCAGGGAAAGTTTAAAGGGAAGCCCAAAGGATCTTGGAACCCTAAGAAGGTGAAGGACAAGGAAGGAAATGATGTGATGGATTTGCCGTGCCACATCCACACGAAGAAAGATGAGGAGGGTAACTTCATTTACCCAAAACATACCACTCAGCAGTGTCGGCTCTTGATCCAGCAATTTCAGGGGAAACAGCCCAAAGATAAGGAAAAGGAGTCGGACAAGGTTGAGGACAAAGAGGACAGTGATGGAGGATACCCCCATGTCAATTCCACCCTGAGGATTTTTGTTGATGTTGAAAGCAAAAGTCGATTGAAAGTTATCAACCGTGAGGTGAATATGGTTGCTCCGGCGACACCCAGTTATCTGAAATGGTCTCAGACCGCCATCACATTTGACCAGTCTGATCATCCGACACACATAGCCACCCCTGGGAGGCAAGCTTTGGTGGTCGACCCAGTCGTCGGCACTCGACTGACTAAGGTTCTGATGGATGGTGGCAGCGGCCTGAACATATTGTATGCGGAGACGCTGAAGGGAATGGGCATTCCGATGTCCAGACTCAGGACTAGCAACATGAGTTTCCATGGAGTCATTCCTGGGAAGAAGGCTGAGTCACTCGGCCAAATTGCTCTTGATGTGGTTTTCGGCGATTCAAAACATTTCCGCAAAGAAAAGTTGATGTTTGAAGTTGTGGATTTCCAGAGTGCTTATCACGCTATTTTAGGCAGGCCGGCTTATGCACGTTTCATGGCTCGACCATGTTACGTGTACCTCAAATTGAAGATGCCTGGTCCCAAAGGTGTGATCACCATTACTGGCAATCGGAAAAAGGCAGAAGAGAGCTTTCAAAAGGGCTCAAAGATCGTCGATGCTCAGATAACAGTGGTGGAGCTGCAGGAATACCAGAAAACTACAGATCCGAGTGATTTATTGCGGGCCAAGAAGCCCGCCACAGAGTCAGCGTTCCAGTTGTCCGGTGAGACGAAGCCTGTTCACATTCACCTAACCGACCCCAGTGCTACTCCGACTCATATCTCCACAACACTCGACTCTAAATAGGAAGAAGCGCTCATCCACTTCCTCCGTGAGAACTAGGACATCTTTGCATGGAAGCCTGTTGACATGCCGGGTGTTCCCAGGGGGCTGGCTGAGCATCATCTACGAGTCGACTCAAAAGTGAAACCTGTCAAAGAACATCTTCGACGGTCCGCCGGCCAGAAGAGAAAGGCCATTGGCGAGGAGGTGGCTCGGCTACTGGCAGCAGAGTTTATCCGAGAGATTTACCACTCCGAGTGGCTCACCAATGTTGTCATGGTCCCCAATAAGGACAAGTCACTTCGCATGTGCATTGATTTCAAACATATCAATCGGGCCTGCCCGAAAGATCATTTTCCTCTCCCCCGCATCAACCAAATAGTCGACTCGACTGCGGGATGTGAGTGCCTGTATTTCTTAGACGCTTATTCCGGTTACCATCAGATCCATCTGTATGGACCTGACGAGATCAAAACAGCTTTCATCACTCCATTCGGGCGCTTTTGCTATGTCACCATGCCATTCGGCCTCAAGAATGCCGGAGCCACGTTCATGAGGATGATTCAGAAGTGTTTACTCACTCAAATCAGCCGGAATGTGGAAGCATACATGGATGATATTGTGGTCAAATCACGGAAGGGTTCCGACCTATTGACTGACCTCGCTAAAACATTTGCCAATCTCAGGAGGTATGATATTAAGCTTAATCCATCAAAGTGCACATTCGGAGTTCCTGGCGGAAAGTTACTCGGTTTTCTCGTTTCCGAACGAGGAATCGACGCCAACCCAGAAAAAGTTGGCACTATACTCCGAATGAAACGGCCTGTGCGTGTGCACGATGTCCAGAAGCTTACTGGATGCTTGGCTGCTTTAAGTCGATTCATCTCTCGTCTCGGTGAAAAGGCATTGCCTCTTTACCGACTGATGAAGAAATCAGACAAGTTCGAATGGACTCCAGAAGCTGATTCAGCATTTGCAGAGCTAAAAGCTCTGCTCTCCACCCAGACGGTGCTTGCTTCCCCAATCAGCAAAGAGCCCTTGCTGCTTTACATTGCAGCCACAGGACAAGTCGTCAGTATAGTACTTACGGTCGAGCGGGAAGAAGAAGGGAAATCCTTCAAAGTTCAACGCCCAGTATATTATCTTTCCAAAGTGTTGACCCCATCGAAGCAAAGATACCCTCATTATCAGAAGCTTGTATATGGGATTTATATGACCACGAAGAAGGTTGCTCATTATTTCTCTGATCATTCCATTACAGTCGTCAGCGACGCCCCATTATCAGAGATTCTGCACAACAGAGATGCAACTGGTCGAGTGGCAAAATGGGCGATTGAACTCCTTCCCCTTGGTATCAAGTTTGAGGCAAAGAAAGCCATCAAGTCCCAAGCTGTAGCAGATTTCATCGCCGAGTGGATTGAACAGCAGCTACCGACTCAAGTTCACTCGAAGCATTGGACCATGTTCTTTGATGGTTCTAAGATGCTGAATGGTTCCGGTGCTGGGGTAGTGTTGGTTTCCCCCCGAGGAGATAAGCTCAGATATGTGCTCCAGATCCACTTTGATTCCTCCAACAATGAAGCAGAATACAAGGCACTTTTGTATGGGTTGCGTATGGACATTTCACTCGGCGTCCGTCGCCTTATGGTTTATGGTGACTCGGATTTGGTGTTCAATCAGTTGATGAAGGAGTGGGACATCAGAAGCCCAGCCATGACTGGTTACTGCAATGCAGTGAGAAAGCTTGAGAAGAAATTTGAAGGGTTAGAGCTCCATCATATACCCCGACTGAAAAATCAAGCGGCTAATGATTTGGCAAAGATAGGTTCCAAGAGAGAAGCCATTCCCAGTAATGTGTTTTTGGAACACATCCATACTCCATCAGTTCAAGAGGATCCTTTCACCAAAGAATCTCCATAGCCAAAAAGTGTCACAGGTCCGACTGAAGTTGAAGTTCCAGCGGTGGTCGACCTGATCATGGAAGCTTTGGTCATCACTCCCGACTGGACAGAGCCGTACATCGCGTATATCTTAAGGAAAGAGCTCCCAGAGAATGAAGAAGAGGCTCGACAGATCGTCCGTCGATCCAAAGCCTTTACCGTGATAAAGGGAAACATGTACAGAGAAAGCGCGACTGGAGTCGTTTAGAAATGTATAACGCCAGAAGAAGGTCGGGTAATCCTTGATGATATCCACTCGGGGACCTGTGGCCATCATGCGTCCTCTCGGACCATTGTGGCTAAAGCATACCGAGCGGGATTTTACTGGCCAAGAGCAAATGAAATGGCAAAGGAGATAGTCGACAAGTGTGAAGGATGTCAGTTTTACTCCAATCTATCACACAAACCCGCCTCAGCCTTGAAGACCATTCCACTCGTCTGGCCCTTCACTATTTGGGGGTTAGATATGGTTGGACCACTGAGAACTGGCAGGAGCGGCTTCACTCACTTGCTAGTAGCAGTCGACAAGTTTACCAAATGGATTGAAGCTAAGCCTATAAAGAATCTGGATGCTGGCACTGCTATCAGCTTCATCAGAGAGTTGGTATTCAGATATGGAGTTCCGCATAGCATCATCACTGATAATGGGTCAAACTTCGATTCTGAAGAATTCAGAGCCTTTTGCGCATCTCAAGGCACATGAGTCGACTATGCTTCAGTCGCTCACCCCCAGTCGAAAGGACAAGCAGAACGAGCAAATGGTCTAATTCTCAAAGGACTGAAACCCCGACTGATGCGTGATCTCAAGCACGCAGTAGGTGCATGGGTCGACGAACTTTTGTCAGTACTTTGGGGATTAAGGACCACTCCTAATCGGTCGACTGGGAGAACTCTGTTCTTCTTGGTCTACGGAGCTGAAGCAGTCTTGCCGAGTGACCTGCTTCACAATACACCTCGAGTCGAACTCTACACTGAAGATGAAGCAGAGCAAGCCCGACAGGACGCAGTCGACCTTCTAGAAGAAGAAAGAGAGATGGCCATGATCCGATTGACCATCTATTAGCAGGACTTACATTGCTTCCATGCCAGAAACGTGAAGAGTCGAGCCTTCCAAGAAGGAGATCTGGTCTCCGAGTGGATCAGCAGAAGCCACACAAGCTTGCTCCTACTTGGGAAGGTCCCTTCATCGTCACCAAAGTTCTCCAAAAGGGAGCGTACCGCCTTTACAATGTCGGTCACCAGATCGACGAGCCCCGAGCTTGGAACGCGGAGCTGCTCCGCCCCTTTTATACTTAAGTACTCTCTCGGATGAGATGTAATAAAAGTACTTCTATAGTTTATCAAAGACAAGAGTGTTATAATTTTCCCCAGTGATTGTTGTTACTTTTGTTTACATGAGAAATCCCCCAGTGGGTGGCTTAGCTGCGAATCTGTTTCGCCTAAGTTTGAAAAAAAATCCTTGCCGAGTGGTGAGTCAGCCTCCCACTCGGGGGATTAGCTGCGAATCCGTTTCGCCTAAGTACTTTAAAATCCTACCAAGTGATGAGCCAGCCTCCCACTCGGAGGCTTAGCTGCAGTCCAAGTACTCGCCTAAGTGTTTAAAATCCTACCAAGTGGTGAGCCAGCCTCCCACTCGGAGGCTTAGCTGCAGTCCAAGTACTCGCCTAAGTGTTAGAAATCCTACCGAGTGATGAGCCAGTCTCTCACTCGGAGGCTTAGCTGTAGTCCAGTACTTGCCTAAGTATTTAATACAATGTGCGCTCCGCAAGGAGGACGAGGTGCAGGTCGACTGCTACCTTCTCCTTCCGAGCTACGCCACAAATACAATGTGTGCTCCGCAAGGAGGACAAGGTGCAGGTCGACTGCTACCTTCTCTTTCCGAGCTACGCCACAAATACAACGTGCGCTCTGCAAGGACGGCGAGGTGTAGGTCGACTTTTACCTTCTCCTTCGGAGCTACGCCACAAAAAACCCTACCGAGTGGAGAGCAAACCTCCCACTTGGGGGCTTAGCTGCAGCCCAGTGCTCGCCTAAGTATCTGAAAACCCTACCGAGTGGAGAGCAAACCTCTCACTCTAGGGCTTAGCTGCAGACCAGTGCTCGCCTAAGTATCTGAAAACCCTACCGAGTGGAGATCAAACCTCCCACTCGGGGGCTTAGCTGCAGCCCAAGTGCTCGCCTAAGTATCTGAAAATCCTACCGAGTGGAGAGAAAACCTCCCACTCTGGATGAGGGAGTCCTGGACTAGGGGGTGTCCGGATAGCCGGACTATCATCGTCGGCCGGACTCCAAGACTATGAAGATACAAGATTGAAGACTTCGTCCCGTGTCTGGATGGGACTTTCCTTGGCGTGGAAGGCAAGCTTGGCAATACGGATATGTAGATCTCCTACCATTGTAACCGACTCTGTGTAACCCTAGCCCTCTCTGATGTCTACATAAACCGGAGGGTTTTAGTCCGTAGGACGGACAACCATTACAACAATCATACCATAGGCTAGCTTCTAGGGTTTAGCCTCCTTAATCTCGTGGTAGATCCACTCTTGTACTACCCATATCATCAATATTAATCAAGCAGGAGTAGGGTTTTACCTCCATCGAGAGGGCCCGAACCTGGGTAAAAACATCGTGTCCCTTGTCTCCTGTTACCATCTGCCTAGACGCACAGTTCGGGACCCCCTACCCGAGATCCGCCGGTTTTGACACCGACATTGGTGCTTTCATTGAGAGTTCCTCTGTGTCGTCACCGATAGGCTTGATGGCTCCTTCAATCATCAACAACCACGCAGTCCAGGGTGAGACTTTTCTCCCCGGACAGATCTTCGTGTTCGGCGGCTTTGCACTGTAGGCCAATTCGCTTGGCCATCTGGAGCAGATCGAAAGCTACGCCCCTGACCATCAGGTCAGATTTGGAAGCCTAAACTTCACGGCTGACATCCGCGGAGACTTGATCTTCGATGGATTCGAGCCACAGCCGAGCGCGCCGCACTATCACGATGGGCATGATTTAGCTCTGCCGCCGGACAGTGCCCTGGAGGCCGCACATGAGTCCGCCCCGACCCCTAGTTCGTAGCCGACCGCGCAGATCGAGGACAGGTGGCTGGACACCGCCTCGGGAGCTGCAATCTCTACGGCGATGGAGCCGAATACTGACCTTGTCCCTCATAAAGCTCGTGACTCTGAGGTGCCGGACTCCTAGCCGGACTCCGAACCTCCTGCGCCCCTACCAATCGAATCCGGTTGGGCGCCGATCATGGAGTTCACCGCCGCGGACATCTTTTAGCACTCACCCTTTGGCGACATCCTGAATTCGCTAAAGCATCTCTCGTTATCAGGAGAGCCCTGGCCGGACTGCGGTCAGGATGGTTGGGATGCGGAGGATGAAAAAATTCAAAACCCACCCACCACCCACTTTGTAGCCACTGTCGACGATTTAACCGACATGCTAGACTACGACTCCGAAGACATTGACGGTATGGACGACGACGCCAGAGACGAACAAGAACCAGCGCCTACCGAGCACTGGAAGGCCACCTCAACTCATGATGTATATATGGTGGACACCCCAAAAGGGAGCGATAACGAGGAACAACGGGACGCGGCGAAGGATAATTCCCCCGAGAAACAACCAAAACGGCGATGCAAGCACCGCCCCAAGTCCCGCCTCGATAACAAAAGCACTCATAATGACCCAGCCGTAAAGCAGGGCAAACCAGTGGGCGACGAACATGCAACCAAGCAACCATCCGAACAGGATGAATTGGATAATCAACCCATCCCCGGCGAAAACAAGAGTCCAGACGATCTTACGCCGGATACACCATCGGAGCATAAGAACCTTCACAAAAGGCTTGTCGCCACTGCAAGAAGTTTAAAGAAGCAAAAACGGAAGCTCAAAACAGCGGAAGACATACTCAGAATGAGGTGGAGCAAAGTACTCAAGACCACGGACAAATATGGCAACAGCCACCAAACAAAGAGCTACCCGAAGCGCAAGCTGCTGCCCGAATTCGACGAGGAGGCCGTAGAGCCCCCATAGTAAAAAAGCAAAGAGGCCGCCTGGCCGGATAGACGACCAGATGACAGGCCAAGAGCGACAAGCGGCGCCGCACACAATCCGGCACATGATCCTCGCAAAATAGATGGCTCGGTCAGGTCCATTTATGGGCCAAAGAAGAGGGGCCCAGGAAGCAACACAACACGCCGAGCGTTCGAAGACATAGGCACACCTAAATACAGGAGCGCCACACACCCACTATGTTTCACCGACGAGGTACTGGATCATGAATTTCCAGCGGGGTTCAAGCCCGTAAACATAGAGGCATACGACGGAACAACAGACCCTGGAGTCTGGATTGAGGATTACATCCTGCACATACATATGGCTAGAGGAGATGATCTCCACGCCATAAAATATCTGCCCCTCAAGCTCAAAGGGCCAGCTCGGCATTGGCTCAAAAGCCTCCCAGAAAATACCATTGGAAGTTGGGAAGAGCTCGAGGACGCGTTTAGAGCAAATTTTCAGGGGACTTATGTCCGCCCTCCGGATGCAGACGATTTAAGTCACATAATCCAACAGCCCGGAGAGTCAGCGCGCAAATTCTGGAACAGGTTCCTCACCAAAAAGAACCAAATAGTCGACTGTCCGGACGCCGAAGCCTTAGCAGCTTTTAAACATAACGTCCGAGACGAATGGCTCGCCAGACACCTCGGCCAGGAAAAGCCAAGAACAATGGCCGCGCTAACAAGCATCATGACCCGCTTTTGCGCAGGGGAGGATAGCTGGCTAGCAAGATGCAGCACCAGTGACCCGAGTACATCCGAGATTAGAGATGGAAACGGAAAATCATGGCGCAGAAAGGACCATCGCCGAAATAAAGAAAAGAGCCCAAAGAGCACGGCGGTCAACGCCGGATTCAAAAGCTCGCGGCCGAACAACAAAACACTGCCTCTTAAGGACAACAGTGACGAGCTATCCAACCTAAACAAAATTTTGGATCGGATATGTCAAATCCACAGTACCCCCGGGAAGCCTGCAAACCACACCCACCGAGATTGTTGGGTCTTCAAACAGTCCGGCCGACTCAACGCCGAACACAAGGGGCTCGATGTGCCAAGCGAGGATGACGACGAACCCCACCAGCAGAGCGCCGGAAAACAAAAGAATTTCCCACAAGAAGTCAAAACAGTAAACTCACTTCATGTGATAATACGGAACAATAGTGCGGCACCCGCTAAAGTACGTGTCGCACGGTCCACCCTAGCGGAACCCCGAGATTGGATGTCAAAACCAATTACTTTCGACCACCTGGACTATTCCAGAAGTATTCAAAATGCGGGATGGATTGCTCTGATATTGGATCCTATAATCGACGGACTACAATTTACACAAGTCCTAATGGATGGCGGCAGCGATTTAAACCTGCTATAGCCGGACACAATCCGCAAGTTGGGGATAGACCCTACTAAAATTCTCCATAGCCGCACTTCCTTCAAAGGAGTGACGCCAGGCCCTTACGCCAAGTGCACGGGCTCCTTACTACTAGAAGTTGTGTTCGGATCACCCAACAACTTCCATCGCGAAAAGCTAATCTTCCATGTCGCCCCATTCAAAAGTAGCCATCAAGCACTATTGGGACGTGCAGCTTTCGCCCGCTTTAACGCAATACCGCACTACGCGTCTCTTACACTTAAAATGCCCGGTCCACGCGGCATCATCTCATTAAAAGGTCGTTTAAGACCCTGGACACGTCTAGACGAGTCCGGCACAAATAAGCTAGGGGCTCCCTAGCTGCATACCCCTTCACAAGGGGCTGCGCGTACAAACAATAAAGAGCCACTAAAAGCTCAACTTTATTCATTCATTCATACTTTGCTTTCAGTACATTTTTTGCACGATTTCTTTTCAAGCTAAGTTCCTCTCTTTTTACAGATGAACAACGTGTACACCCGTCCAGGATACGGCACAACGGAGACACAGGCGCAGACGTGCAGCAGGGACCCGTGGCAAGGATTCTTTTCAGATTAAGACCCTGCGTAAACCTTTCTTACTGTCTCTTGTTGATGCATATCCCATGGTTTTTACCATAACCAACGAGGAGGCTGGTGTTTTGGCATCGGCCGGGTCAGAAATTCTAGCCTGTACCTGGACATGAGGGGCTTAGGGCATTGTTCTGCCCGTTATCATAAAGACCGAATACCTTAGGGAGTGTTCGACGTCTCGAGTTAGGCCTTATATGCATCAGCTCCGAATCATGTCTTTGGTCAAATGTTGGGTATGCCCGGCTCTTGTGTTTTGCTGCCTTACGTTTCGTATCATCGGCTAACGTGGCACAAGGAGAACTACTGCGATTGTGCTCCGGTTCGGCCGGGCGAGCACCTCAGTACAGAAAGCCGAAAACTGACTGTCATGATACAGCGAGAGACTGGTCAACCACTCGATCGACTACCGGAATGTTTAGAATTCCTCCGCTTTGACGAAGGACCATTTCTCGGTCAGGCACATACGTGCCTCGAATTCGGAGAGCGCGGTGCCCCTAGGGGCTATATCGTAGCCCCACCCTCGAAGTCCTATGGCTAAGTGAAAGTGATAAAGCATTATAGTCTGATTGCCTCGTTTGCTACGCTACCACCTCCTTCACAGGACCAAGACGTTGGATTAAGTGTGAAAATGCGCTATTTTTGCAAACACCCCCGCACCATGTGCGTGGGGGCTGAAGCCGAAGACTGCCATCTTTCAGGTTATACACAAGTATACATTAACGGCCGCACGGGAGATATTTCAATACTTGAACGTACAAGTATAAAAAAGCGCTTATATTATGAATATCGTTTTACAAACCATAAAGATCATTTGAACATGACATTTTTTGAGCACTGCGACTCAATCACACGAGCACTGCGCAGAACTTCCCCAAAATAGTGCTCGGCGGGTAACCGGCTCTCGTCCGAACCCCGGGTTGCAACATCGGTGGCATCCATCTCCGTCCAATATGTCTTCACACGGGCGAGGGCCATCCGTGCACCCTCTATGCAGGCCGACCGCTTCATCGCCTTGATATGCGGCACCGCCCCAAGGAATTGCTGCAATAAGCCAAAATAACTCTTCGGCTTGGGCCTATCCGGCCAGACATGAGCCACGATATCCGTCATGGCAAGTCCGGACAATCTATTCAGCTCAGCCCACTCAGCCAACCGATCGGTCAGCGGAAGTGAACGCTCTGGACTGTGGAATTGAGACCAAAAAAGCTCTTCCGTCTCGTGATCCTTTTGACTTCGGAAGTGCACAACAGCATCTGCCGCACTCGCCGCTAAATCCATATAAGGATCCTCCGGACCCCACAGCTGGCCAAGCTGAGCATACTTCGGATCTGTAAACCTCCTGCGCGGCAGAAAAGGCTTGCCAGCTGCAATATCTCCGGCCTGGCGCAGCTCCTCCTTTATAGCCCTCATTGCAGAACGGGCATCCTTGGCTTCGGTGGTGGCCTTCTTCAGGCTTTCTTGCTCCGCTCGGCGTTCTTTTTCAAGAACCTCATAGCGGTCGGTAACATCTTTCAGCTTCACGGCCATTTCGGCCATCTCCTCCCTGCTTCAGCAGTGAGCAGCCCTTTCGGCTTCTAGCTCTTCGGCCGCCTTCGAGGCAGCCGCATTACTCCTCCTGGCCTGCTCCTTGGCTCGAGCAAGCTCTGCTCAAAGGTCCTCCACAGCAGCGGCACCATCTGCATCAAACACACATGTTGTAAGGAGTGAGCTTCGGCACCCTTACTAGGTGACCACGGAGAAACAACCTACCTGGCGACTCGTCAAGTCGCTTATTGACCAGCGCGATGTCCGCATCCGCAACGTCGAGTTGCCGCCTTAGTTCAGCAACTCCATCAGTCCGGCAGGCCACCGGACTATCCGCCACCTGTGTAGGAAAGGCGAGAATTAATACCTGAGATTATGATCCTCGGCACGCTGTCGCTTTCGACAACATACCGAGTCTCAGGGGCTACTACCTATACAGGGCGCACTTTATGTGCAAAACTGTCAAAAGGTATGTCATTTTTACGTACCTCAAACCCCGCCAGCAAACTTCTGACGGCATCATGCAGCCCGCTTTCGGCGGATGAAATTCTTCCAATCACCATACTCATCAATGTAAGGTGATCTTCTGAGATAGACGCCCTCTCAAGCAGATCCTTCAGCTCCCCCGGCCGTACACCAGTTGGTGCCGAACTCTTCGGCCCTGCCGGACTTGGGGATACCCTTCGTGATGACACCTCGGGGTCGTCCGCCCCACCTGACGGTGCGGCAGATGGAGGCGTCTCGCTCTCCATCATCTCCGGACGAAGGTCCCCCGAAGACGAGCTCATCTGAGAAGGACGAAGATCCAAACTACAAGGTAAAAACTTAGGTTATCCTCAGAAGCTCAAATAGGGATGTCTCTTATTACAAAACTCCCCTTTTTCTACTTACGGCTCGCTGGAGGGCTGATTCCTTAGGGGAGATAGTGCTGCCGGGGCCTTCCCGGACGCAGGACCCTCTGGTGAAGATCTCTTCCCCCGCTTCGAGGCCTTGGCCTCCGGGTTTTCGGAAGCGGTCCTCTTCTCCCCTTGGAAGGAGGGATTCTTGATCCCCCCTTTCTCAAAAGCCTCCTTGGTAGAGGCGGTAGTTCCTTTGTTTTCCCCTTCGCCTTCCTCTGAAGGCACAACCTCCAGCATCCTAACCAGCACGGGATCCGGCGCGGTCTCCGGGAGGGCCGGACACCGTATCAGTTTCTCTTGCGCTATCCACTCCTGTTCAGAGGACAATTGGTTAAAAGGCAAATCCTAGAAATGCAAACGAACAGTATGTTCGGACACAGAGCTACTTACTTGTGCATCCGGGCGATTGCAGCTTAGGCCAGCGTCCTCGGTCAATTCCGGACACACCTCTTGTGATCCGAAGAACAATTTGTACATCTCCATGGGTGTTGCACCCTTGAAGTGTTGGAGAATTCGCGGTCCCTCCAGACTGAATTCCCACAACCGGAGAGGACGACGTTTGCAGGGCAGAAGACGCCTAATCAGCATGACCTGCATCACCATGACTAGATCGATCTCCCTCTCTTGGAGGTCTCGAATCCGGCCCTGCAATAGGGGCACGTCCTTTGACGGCCCCCAGTTGAGCCCTTGGTTGACCCATGACATCAGCCGTCATGGAGGTCCCGAGCGGAAGATGGGCGGCGGCTTCTGCCTGCTGCCCCTGGGAGCGGTAATATAAAACCACTCTTGTTGCCACAAGCCGATCTCCTCTTGGAAAAAGCCCTCGGGCCATGGAGCATCGGCCCTCCTGCTTACAACCACCCCGCCGCACTCTGCTTGGCGCCCCTCGATCATCTTCGGCTCCACATTAAAGGTTTTGAGCCACAAACCGAAGTGGGGGTAGTGCGGAGGAAGGCCTCGCAGACGACAATGAATGACGAGATGTGGAGGATGGACTCCGGAGCCAAGTCATGGAATTCCAACCCATAGTAAAACATGAGCCCTCTCACAAAAGGATCCATCGGGAAGCCTAAACCCCGACGGAGGTGGGACACAAACACGACGCTTTCGCCGGGCTCGGGAGTGGGAATGACTTGCCCTTTGGCGGGCAGCCTATGCGAAATCTCGTAGGTCAAGTACTTGGCTTCTCTCAGCTTTTGCACGTCCTCTTCCGTGATGGAGGAGGGCATCCACCGGCCCTGTAGGTCAGATCCGGACATCATTGAAGGTCCGAGGCGCTCGAATCTGAGGCTCTGGGTGTTGGAACTCGGGGCGAGGGGCAGATTCGATTGAGGATTGAAGAAAAGAACCGAGCCTTGGTCCCATTATAAAGAGGGAGAATACCAAGAGCCGTCCCCGTGACCGTTTGGGACTCGCCTTCGATAGAGGAGGCGTGACAACGGGCGCGGTTGGGTTACCCACGTCCATATTGATGGGAATCCCGGAATAAGGGGAACACGATCTCTGCTTCGACAAGACGTGCCAAGGAAATCGCTTCGCTAAACACGCTGAGGTGGTATAGTAAAAACGATTCAAGTAAAGGCTTGGCAGTGGTGTGACGTCACGCCATGAAATACGTCAGCAGATTGAGCTTGTGTAGATATTATTCTCTCTACGGTAGTATCTGGAATTTATTTTGCAGAGCCGGACACTATCCTGGTGTTCACAATCTTCTATGAATTAATTCGGAGGAGGAACCCGCCTTGCAATGCCGAACAATATGCGCGTCGGACTCATTGTCATTGAAGCCTGGTTCAGGGGCTACTGAGGGAGTCCTGGACTAGGGGGTGTCCGAATAGCCGGACTATCATCGTCGGCCGGACTCCAAGACTATGAAGATACAAGATTGAAGACTTCGTCCCGTGTTCGGATGGGACTTTCCTTGGCGTGGAAGGCAAGTTTGGCAATACAGATATGTAGATCTCCTACCATTGTAACCGACTCTGTGTAACCCTAGCCCTCTCCGATGTCTATATAAACCGGAGGGTTTTAGTCCATAGGACGGACAACCATTACAACAATCATACCATAGGCTAGCTTCTAGGGTTTAGCCTCCTTGATCTCGTGGTAGATCCACTCTTGTACTACCCATATCATCAATATTAATCAAGCAGGAGTAGGGTTTTACCTCCATCGAGAGGGCCCGAACCTGGGTAAAAACATCGTGTCCCTTGTCTCCTGTTACCATCCGCCTAGACGCACAGTTCGGGACCCCCTACCCGAGATCCACCGGTTTTGACACCGACACTGGGCTGAGCTGCAGCCCAGTGCTTGCCTAAGTATCTGAAAACCCTACCAAGTGGAGAGCAAACCTCTCACTCTGGGGCTTAGATGCAACCCAAGTGCTCGCCTAAGTATCTGAAAACCCTACCGAGTGGAGAGCAAACCTCTCACTCTGGGGCTTAGCTGCAGCCCAGTGCTCGCCTAAGTATCTGAAAACCCTACCGAGTGGAGAGCAAACCTCCCACTCGGGGGCTTAGCTGCAGCCCAAGTGCTCGCCTAAGTATCTGAAAATCCTACCGAGTGGAGAGAAAACCTCCCACTTGGGGGCTTAGCTGCAGCCCAGTGCTCGCCTAAGTATCTGAAAACCCTACCGAGTGGAGAGCAAACCTCTCACTCGGGGGCTTAGCTGCAGCCCAGTGCTCGCCTAAGTAT
>NC_057810.1:180010249-180112435 GCF_018294505.1 Triticum aestivum | reverse complement strand
GAAAACCCTACCGAGTGGAGAGCAAACCTCTCACTCGGGGGCTTTGCTGCAGCCCAGTGCTCGCCTAAGTATCTGAAAACCCTACCGAGTGGAGAGCAAACCTCTCACTCTGGGGCTTAGCTGCAGCCCAGTGCTCGCCTAAGTATCTGAAAACCCTACCGAGTGGAGAGCAAACCTCCCACTCGGGGGCTTAGCTGCAGCCCAAGTGCTCGCCTAAGTATCTGAAAATCCTACCGAGTGGAGAGCAAACCTCCCACTCGGGGGCTTAGCTGCAGCCCAGTGCTCGCCTAAGTATCTGAAAACCCTACCGAGTGGAGAGCAAACCTCCCACTCGAAGGCTTAGCTACAGCACAGTGCTCGCCTAAGTACTTAATCTATTCCGCTCTACAAGGATGACGAGGCGCAGGTCGATTGTAACCTTCTCCCTTTGAGCTACGCCACAAATACAAGGTGCACTCCATCTGTGCCACATCCTTACCTGCCAAAAAGCAGTGAAGTACAGGTCGACTGGGCTTACCACCTCAGAGCTGCATCTCAAGCATTAAAATATATTCTGAGTGAAGAAGAAAATTCGCTCGAAGGCAAATGCAAGCATATTCAACAATAATCAAAGTTCAGATAACGGATTCAGAAGTGCACAGGCGTCAAGCCTGTAAAAATTTATCGGTTACAAAAACCACTTGGCATACCAAGGCAAATTTAAGGTGAAGCATAGAAGTTTTTTACTCCTCAGGTGGAGGACTGGAGGGCGCGACAAACTGGTGCAGGTTGATTCCATCAGCAATCCGAGTGGCAGCAGCAATGAAGGTCTCCATGAAAGATTGGAAGTCATGCTTCTTGGTATTGGCCACCCTGATGGACGCCAGCTTGTCCTCTCGAGCATCCTTGCAGTGAACACGTACCAAGGACAGAGCGACGTCAGCACCACACCTGGCAGAGGACTTCTTCCATTCCTGCACTCGACTTGGAACGTCATTCAGTCGAGTCATTAAAGACTCGAGGTCATTGTGAAGCGTCTCTCTTGGCCAGAGTGTCGTGTCGATCCGCGACACCGCAACCTTCAATCGAGCGAGGTAGTCAACCACTCCAGCAACACGAGATTCCAGTCGGAACACGTTCATAGCAGCCTCGTCCTTCACAGGAGAGTTAATGGGGTCCAAGTTTCGCTCCAGTCGACTAGTCTCCTCCTCGAAGTTTTGATAGAATTCTGTAAGCACAGTTTGAGGTTAAGCCAACAGTTCTATGACGAGTCGACGATAACAAGTCAGTCGGATAGAAAAGATTACCTTCAAGCATGAGGAATAACTTCTTGGTGAGTCCTTCCAGATAAGACTCCAGATCGTTCTTCTTCCCCATCAATTCGCTAGCCTTGTCACTCAAGGCTATCTTTTCATTCTTCAGACGACTGACCTCCTTGTTGGCCACGTCGAGAGCAGCTTTCAGATTGGTATTCTCCTCTTCAAGTTTGCCGACTAAAGCCAGCTTTTCTTCCACGAGCTTCATCTTGTCCGAAGCCTCTTTATGTGCCTCGGCAAGGTCAAGGTCCTTCTTCTTCAGAGCCTCCTTCAGTTTATCTGCAAAGTGATAGTGAGATCAGACTCAGGAATGGACAAAAAGTAAAGGCAGTCGTCAAGATTCTCACCAAACATACCTTTTGCCTCCTCCTTCGCCTTCGTGAAGTTCTCCTGGACAAGCTTCAAGTCAAGTTCGAGCTGGATATGTTTGTTCTCCAACTCAGTATAACGAGCCACAAGCTCGCAAGATTTCTACAAAAGATCAGTCAATAGACATCAAAGATAGGTCACTTCCGAGTGACAAAGAGAAAAAATCGTAGCATTTCTAAGACTACAGTCGAATCAAAATATTCAACTGTAGTCTCGGGGACTACACCCAGTGGGTGCACTCAGCGTGCCCCCACTGGTTCTACCAACTCGTTTCGATCAGTCGGCCGAAAGAGACAAAAAGGTTATGATCCTAAATCATAGCTAACTGCCAATAGTCAACCACAGTATCATCACGATCAAAAAAAAGAGAAATGTTCTTCAGACCATACTCGACTGCCAGCAGTCGACCATGGTCTCAGGGACTACACCCAGTGGGTGCACTCAGCGTGCCCCCACTAGTTCATTGGTTCTATTCGACCAGACCGAGTGGAGAAAGTAAAGTGAAAAGGTTCAAAGTATAAAGACTATAATCGACTGCCAATAGTCCACCATAGACTCGGGGACTACACCCAGTGGGTGCACTCAGCATGCCCCCACCAATCCAAAAATTCAATTGACACACCCTGTGGGTGTACAGATACTAAGATCTTCAGAAAGAAGAGTTTTTAGATATCATATCCTAACAGAACAAGCGGTGACCAACTAACCTGGACATTGCTCTGAAGAGCTGAGCTTACATCATAAGCTGCTTGGCTGGCGTCTCAAATCGCCTTCACCTGTTCCATCATAACCCCCGCCTGGCGTATAGCTTCCTTAGCAGCACCTACTTGGTCTTCTGGGACATGGTGTGTGGCGAAAAGAGAAGGCGGATCAGCACTCGATGACGAAGGGCGAGCACTCGTCAACGGCACAGCAAAGGACACGGTAGTCCGAGTGATGTTGCCCCCCCTCCGGAACCAGCGTCTCAGGTGCTGATACAACCTGAGCAGTCTTGCCAGCAGACGTTTTCTTGTTCCTCCTCTGCCTCAGTGGCTCCTCATCGTCATCATC
The DNA here is from genome assembly GCF_018294505.1 of Triticum aestivum. Classification (NCBI taxonomy): domain Eukaryota; kingdom Viridiplantae; phylum Streptophyta; class Magnoliopsida; order Poales; family Poaceae; genus Triticum; species Triticum aestivum. Next base: position 180,109,721 of record NC_057810.1, on the reverse strand, counting down.
AGGGAGATCAATGACATGAGGTGGAGCTACAGGAAAGATTCAAAGTTAAAAGTGAAGATCCAATCAACCAAAAGCGAAACTATAGAGATCATACCAGGGTTGGAAGTGGCAGCATCCTCCATTTCTTGATCTTCGTTCCTGGCTGAGGTCTCGGAGGTAGCAGCACTGCAGATTTCAAAAATCAGTCAGTTAACCAACAAGTCGACCAAGAGATTATCCATGCCAAACAAGAAAACACAAGTCCTGCTATTACCCGGAAATAGTGGGAATCACCATCCTCATCTTCGGCAGGGCCTTCGTCGGCTTTGACGACATTGCTCGGAGTTGCTTCAGCGCTTTCTCAGTCGGCACTGGAGAGGTCGTCCGAGGGTGTTTCGTCGACTGTCCAACGGGCACAGTCGCTTTGCCACGCTCGACTACGGGGTCATGGACGAGCTTGGATCGCCTTTCAGTGCGGGGAGGGATGATTTCCTCCTCCTCTTCCTCCTCCTCCTCCTCTTCATCAGAGCCGTCGTCTTCTTCATCCTCCTCACCACTAGATTGCCACTCTTCCTGACTTTCACCTCTACTTCCCTCCTCCTCTATCTGTTCCTGCGCCCCGTTGGGCATCGAGTGCATCTCAGTAGTAACCTGGGAGACAACAAACAAGATAAAAGTCAGTCGACTGAATTGTAGCAAAACGGAATGAAGGAAACAGGATCACAGTCGGAGATACGTAATTGGACCTTGTCTGGCTCGTATGACTGGTCGAGTGGAGGGATCCTCCTGGCTCCTCGGGGGTTACCTTTGTTCCCTGTGATGGCAGTCATCCACCTCTCTAGTGTGGCATCGTCGACCTCCTCCGGGTGGACCCGAGTGGTGTCTTCAGTGCCAGAGTACATCCACATCAGATGGCCTCGATATTGAAGTGGCTGAATGAACCATCGAAGGAAAACCTCCAGAAGATCCATGCCACTCACCCCATCACGGATGAGCTGGACTACACGCTCGACCAACACCTTAACCTGAGCCTTCTCCTCCGGGACCACCTTCAAAGAGGACGGCTTGTTCACTCGATCCATGGAGGAGGGAGTCCAGTCGACTGCCCTGGCGTCGGCTGGTCTTGGTAGTAGAACCAGGTCGACTGCCACCCTCGGACCGACTCAGGAAGGACCATGGCAGGAAAAGCACTTTTACCCCTCATTTGAACCCCAAGACCCCCACACATTTGAATCACTTGGGTTTTCTCGTCACTCGGATTGGCCTTTTTCACCATCTGGGAGCGACGGGTGAAAATGTGTTTGAAAAGGCCCCAATGCGGCCGGCAACCCAAGAAATTCTCACACAAGGACACAAAAGCAGCAAGATAGACAATAGAATTGGGTGTGAAGTGGTGGAGTTGTGCCCCAAAGAAGTTCAGAAATCCCCGAACGAAAGGGTGGGGCGGCAGAGAAAACCCGCGGTCAACGTGGGTGGCTAAGAGGACACACTAACCCTCCTGAGGCTGCGGCTGCCACTCCTTCCTCGGGAGCCTCGCTGATCCATGAGGGATCAGTCCCTCATTGGCAGGTCGTCAAGATCTTTTTGGCGGATGGTCGAGCGGATCCACTCGCCATGGATCCAGCCTTGCGGCAGACCGGCCCGCGACGAGGATCCGCCCCGACTGGTCGCCCTCCCCTTTGCCTTTGTCGTCGCCTTCTTCGCCCGCTCCAGAGCCGCCGTCTTCTCCTTCACCATCGTCGCCGGCGAAGCATGCACAGAGTAGCAGCGCTGGGATGGTGGCGAGCGCAGCAGACGAATCTGAGGAAGAGGGAGGGGAGAATGAAGGCGCACTGTTCAAAAAAACCCCGTCCGGCGCCTTATATGAGGTCGCTTCCGAGTGGCTGACTCGTAGGCCCAGACGATCTTGTAAAATCCCGCAACAGTCGCGCGCGTGATACATGGCGAAAAAGGTGGCGTGAAGATCGAGGCGTTCCTGCCTTATCCCATCCGAGTACCGCGGCCTCCTCCGCCTCGCACGCTTCCCGAAATTCGGATCCCACTAAATCCGCGAACAGCAGAGCAACTTGTCAGACTGGAGATTTCCTCCGATCCTTTGCTCGGAAATCTCCAAGTACAGAAAAGTCACTCGACAGATACAAAGAATGGATCAAGGCGACTGAAAAAGAAGTTGGTGCCGTCACCTAAGGTCACTGATCTAGAACAAGACATACTCACAACACGAGAAATGGGTCGGAAGAATTCTCAACTCCTTCCTCACTCAAACCTCGATCCATTCGGGGGCTAATGATGAAGTCATATACCTAGGTTAGAGTCATGGACCTGTCCAAGGTACCCTCCCCAAGGACATCTCTAGAAGAAACTACCTTTGGTCGACCTGGAAGGATTCCACTCGACGGACTCGAAGACACTCAACCATGAAGCCACTCACTCGACCACCAGGAGATCTAGAGTTACTTTGCACACAAACGGTCTGTCATTAAGTAGTCTTTATGGTCATGATAGCACTTTATGTATGGCATTACCAGTAATGCCAGACCTTAATTGTCACGCCCAAGATGCGACCCTATCCTAAAGGAACTTGAAGGTCCCACCAAGGATAGAAGCGCATCTTGAAGACGCTTTTGCAAGGTGGATATCATTACATCAACATTACATAATAGATGGGGATACATACAAAAGCCATACAATGCCACACAAATACAACATCATCTTACATAAAAGCACCATCCGACTACGGATGAAACACAAACAGAAACTCAAACGACATCCACCCTGCTAGCCCAGGCTGCCGACCTGGAACCTATCCCCTGATCGAAGAAAAAACAGAAGAAGAACTCCAAAACAAGCAAGCCTCGCACTCGCGTCAAGATCATCGCATAACCTGTACCTGCAACTGTGGTTGTAGTAATCTGTGAGCCACGAGGACTCAGCAATCCCATAACCATGGGTATCAAGACTAGCAAAGCTTAATGGGTAAGGAAGGGGTAATGTGGTGAGGTTGCAGCAGCGACTAAGCAAGTATGGTGGCTAACATACGCAAATAAGAGAGAGAAGAGAACAAATAGAATGGTCGTGAAGCTAGCAATGATCAAGAGGTGATCCTGAAGTCCTACTTACGTCAAACATAACCCAAAGACCGTGTTCACTTCCCGGACTCCGCCGAGAAGAGACCATCACGGCTACACACACGGTTGATGCGTTTTAATTCGAATCTGGTGTCAAGTTATCTACAACCGGACATTAACAAATTCACATCTGCCACATAACCGCGGGCACGGCTCTCGAAAGTTTATACCCTGCTGGGGTGTCCCAACTTAGCCCATGATAGGCTCTCGCGATCAACTAAGGATATACCTTCTCCCAGGAAGACCCGATCAGTCTCGGAATCTCGGTTTACAAGACATTTCGACAATGGTAAAACAAGACCAGCAAAGCTGCCCGATGCGCCGACAATCCCGATAGGAGCTGCACATATCTCGTTCTCAGGGAAACACCGGATGAGACATCCTACCAGTAAAACCAGACCTCGAGTTTCCCCGAGGGGGCCCCGCAGTCTACTCGGTTCGAACCAGCACTTAGACAAGCACTGGCCCGGGGGGGCTAAAATAAAGATGATCCTCGGGTTGGCCGACCCAAGGGAAGGGTATAGGTGGTGGTGAGGCAAATGGTAAAACCAAGGTTGGGCCTCGCTGGAGGAGTTTTATTCAAAGCGAGCTGTCAAGGGGGTCCCATAAATCACCCAACCGCGTAAGGAACACAAAATCCGGGAACATAATACCGGTATGACGGAAACTAGGGCGGCAAGAGTGGAACAAAACACCAGGCATAAGGCCGAGCCTTCCACCCTTTACCAAGTATATAGGTGCATTAATAATATAAGAGATATTGTGATATCCCAACATAATCCTATCCACAATGGAGCAATCTTCAACTTCACCTGCAACTAACAACGCTATAAGAGGGGCTGAGCAAAGTGGTAACATAGCCAAGCAATGATTTGCTAGGAAGGGTGAAAACGTTAGAGGCTGACATGGCAATTTGGGGAGGCTTGAAGAACAAGAGATAGGTGGCGTAGCATAGTGATAGAACGAAGCAACTATCATAGCAATGATAGTAGTGAGATCCAAGGTGATGGTCATCTTGCCTGAAATCCCGCTAGGAAGAAGACCGAGTCCATGAAGAAGACGAACGGGAGTAGTCGAACGAATCCTCACAATCGCAACATTACCGGGACTAAGAAGCAACACCGAAAAGAAACAAACAACATGGTAAATGCACAAGGATAAACATGGCATGATGCACAAACAAGTATGATGCATGTCCGGTTTAATGAGACATGGCATGGCAAAGTGCAACAAACAATACTACAAGTTAAGTGGAGCTCAATATGCAACGAGTTGCATATTGACAAAACACCACATTGACATATTTAGTTTAATCTCGTTTAAGCTATCAAACAATGTTAAATGTTGTTAAACATGGCAAGAGGTGAAGCATAAGTAAACTAACTATTTAGGCAAGTTTAAATGAGGTCGGAACAACAAACAACATTTCCGAAAAAAATCCTCATATGCAATTTATGAATTTGCTACTGTTCTGCCCTTAAACATATTTTATTGTTGTTAAACAGGAAAATGAAATGCACCATGTTAAACTAGGCATTTTTCCACCTCATTTACATATAAAGAACATTTAAAACCGAGCTACGGTTATTTAGTTATGAAATAAATCATTTTAACATGGCATTTTAGCAAATTTAAACAAACAGCATTTTAAACATTTTAAACATGGATGAGAGTGGCATATTATGAAACTAGATGAAATTCTAAGCATTTTACATGTATAAAACATTTTAATCCGATGCACGGTTAATGAGTTATTATATGCATGAACATGGAGGGTTTTTCTGTAAAACAAACGTTCACTGGATAATGCTAAAATCGCAGAACTGAAAAAAATACTACTCTGGGCCGAATCTGCTGGCCCAACAGTGCACAGGGGGGCGCTGGATCTGATTCTCACCATGGGCCAAGCCCAGGTTGGTGGAGATGGGAGCCGGGCTGCAGGAGGATCGTGGCCCGCGCGTGGAGTGGCCGCGGTCAACGCGGACGAACGGGTTCCTGCTGCTCGTTACCAACAGAGGCAGCAGCAGCAGGTCATGGCGATGCAGGAGACGGGCAGAGGCGCGATGCAGAGGCAAGGGACCCGCGTGCGCGGCGGAATCGGGCAGTCCGAGGGTTGGGGAGGCGGTTCCCGGCGACAAGGAACTCCGGCGGGATGGACTTGGCAGGGCGGCGGCGGCGGAACTAGCGTTCATGGCGGCTGCTACTCCTATGAACAAACAGCGAGAGCGACAGAGTTCAGAGAGGAGAGACAGCGAGGAGAAACGAAAAGAAAATGGAAGGGGCAGGGAACGCCTGGTGGTTGAGGTCGCTAGCGGCGACGTGCTCCGGCGAGGGGAGGTGGTCTTGGACGAGGAGGAGGCTGTGGCCTCGGACGCTTGCGGGCGCAGGGGCGCGCGAAGTGGGCGGTTGTAGGCAGCTGGAGGTCGGTGGCGATGCAGGTTGGGGACAAGGAGGCCCTCGAGGGAGAGGCGCATGGGGCTATGGCAGCCGGCGGCTTGACTCCGGTGACGCGAGGCTGATGAAGAGCTCGGCGCGAGGCCGCCATGTGAGGGAGCTCGGGGGTGCAGGGACGAGGTGGCTCTGGATGGCGACGAGGCGGCACTGGTCTTGCAGGTGAGGAGGGATCGAGGCGCAGAGGGCATCGGGCTCCAGATCGATGCGAGGAAGGGCGGCCTTAGAGGAAGAAGGTTGCGAGGAGGCGCTGGCGCGGAGGAGCTCCACTCCTCTGGATCAAACAGGGAGGAGGAGGTGCTCCATGGATTGGCTGGGCGAGGGGATCGAGGGAGATTGAGTGAGGGGATCCCGATGTGGAAGATGAGACACAGGGTGGCGGCAGCAGGGAAAGGATGGATGGGACATCTCCCTAAAATTTAGGGTTGGACTAGTTTATATATAGCCTGCGGATTAGAGTAGGGACTAATCCGATCCGTCCGATCGAAATCGAGCGGTCGAGAATAAATAGGTTAGGTGGCCCAAATAAGAAACCGGAGATGTTTTATAGATGTTTGGGGATGATCCGGACCCAACGGTCACGACAACCAGGTTCGAGTTCGGGGGAGTTTCGGACGCGCACGTGCGGGGGCTGCGAGCTGGCAAGAGAGGTTAGGTGGTCGGACAAGAGGTAGACGAAAACACGGTTGGTCTCGAAACGGTCAACGAAAGCAAGGGGTGAGTCGGCAACTACGAGCGGAAACGGGTTTTATGAAAACATATGGATGCGATGCACATGATGCTATGAGATGAGATGCACGCCATGAACAAAATGCAAAACAAAAGACAAAAACCCAACCACGAAGGAAATATCATATCACATCTCCGGAAAAGGCAAGAGTCGGAGTTACGAATATGGAAAGTTGTATCCGGGGCGTTACAACACTCCACCACTACGAGAGGATCTCGTCCCGAGATCTAGGATGGCACCGGAGGAAAAAGGAAGAGGAGAGGTAAAACAAAGTTACAAACGAATGAAACCCGAACCATGAGATGTTGAATTTTTTTGGAAGAAAGAACACAATGGAGTTGAACACAATTGAGAGCACTGCGGTAGAAAAGAGAGGCAAAACTTGATAAGATGAAAGAACTTGAAGAGAGCACAACACTCCGGTTAAATGGATAAGCACGAAAATAACATGATCTTGACAAAATGAGATGATGATTGAAAAGAGCAACATCACAATGTCTCCAGAAGAAAGAATAGAAGATAGATCATTGAAATAAAAGAATGGAGAAGAAAATGCCAACTTCTGCCACAAATGAGCTTGGAAAGCACCCTTCCAAGAAGGTTACAACGGAGTTGTTGGAAAAACCAACAACGAAACGACTAAGCTTGTAGTGGGCTTATTGAAACATCTCAACACTTGAGGTGAAATTCTGCCACTAACGAAAAACAATTGCTTGCTTGAGATCAAATAAGAGATAAAAAAACTTCTTTCCTCGAGAGGATAGGAGAAAACTCGAATCATTGATAGCACCATAATTAGCAATATTCCTTAGGGAATGCTTTAGGTGAAATCTTTACCAAGATAACTCCAATGGAGGGATTAATGGATTTCAAATACCTCATTCTTGACAACATGTGAATCGAGAAACATGAAGGAAATTGTCAAGAGTGACATAACACCACCTCAAAAGATAAGGTAGAAAGAATTGCACTTCGAAATGCAAGAAGAAGAATACTTGAGCTCCTCAAATCAAAACATGTGTTGGGCACCATGTTTATTTTAGAGTATAGCTTGGCGGGTCATAACTTTGAGAGATCTTGAAGAACAATTGAAGAATGAAGAGAATCCTTGATGAACCACCATGTAGAGCCTCCATGAAGAACTTCGGTAATAAAAAGATGATAAAAAAAGAGAAGTTGAAAGCACAAGGTGAAGCCTTGCAATGAATTAGATGGAGCATCGCGACGATATAATCGAGAAAACTTGAAACTCCGGAAAAGGAAAAGATGAAACACTAGAACGGAGAATTACTTCATCATGAACAATCTCCGGAAGAAAAGAATTGAATCACCTAGAGGAAATAAGAATAAGATTTATTGTATGCTTATCCTTTATCAAATTAAATTGAGGACAAGCAATGGATTTGGCATACTACTTATTCTCGTAGAAAGGATTAAAAGAGATATAACGCGAACTTGAGAAGGTATTGGTGGAACCACCGGTGGGATTTGGAAACAACAAATATTTGATATGATAACGAAGGAAGTGAAATCTTGAAAGAACCACCGTAAAAATTGAAAATGAAAGTAGCAAAGGCACAATTCACCGGAAAGAATTTGAAAATGATTGAAGATACTTGAAGGGATTTAGATACATGAGAATGAAGAGAACATCAACTGATTAGAGGATATTTGAACGATTCGCCGGTAAGATTTGGAGAATGATAGCTACACGCTGAGAATGAAGAATTATGACATGATGGCTTTCGTAGGAATAAAATGGAAAGAACTCACGAAATGCTCCGGATGGTAAGAAAAGAATTGTCACAATCAAAACAATTATGAGGATAGCATGAAGCCAGAACCATGAATATTCAACAGAATGGACCAAGATTTAGGAGAAATCCTTCTTCGGTCTTCAAATGTTGAGAATGATGATGAGAACCACCATGAATTGTTGAGATACTACGGGAGAATTAAAAGAGGAAAGGTTGAGCCAAAGATGAAAAGAATTTAAAAACGACCTTGGAGAAGGCATGTGACTGATGAAAATTCATTCTTACATCAAACTTGGAAATGAATTTGAGAATCGCTCCTGATAATTCGAAGAGTCAGGTAAGATCCTGGTAAAAGACCTGTGGGTTAGGGCCAACTCAAAAGAAACATCGTTGAAGGATTGCTTGAAATAAAGATTGCACCGGTAGAATTAAATGTCTTGAATGAGATAACAATCTCAAAATATCTTGAACGGATTGAGAATGGAAACACAAGTCTTGTGAGATATCTTCAGCACTCCAGAACAAATGAATAGGAAGAAGTGAATGATTAAGAGGTGCATCAGCAGGATAAAACATTAGAAACAAGGAAAGGAATATGATGAATATCGAAAGCTTGAATTGGATCCACCGAAGAAGAAACAATAATGAAGGATGATGAACTTGAAGCTGTTGAGCATCTTCATGGGAAATCACCGGATAAGAACATTGAAAGAAAAGAATGAAGAGACTTTACATCCATAAGATGGATACTTGATTAAGATATCTGAGTCCTTGAAGAAAAGGGTGGGAGGGCGGGAAAACAAAGGCAACTTGGGGAGATGGAGTGGATACCGTTGAGAAAACTTAGAATTGATCTCGCGAATGTTGAAATGATCGGATCCAATTGAAGAGAAGCACGCCGGTTGGAAAAGAATTAACATGACAACCTCAATGATCAAAAAGGATTAGTATTCACATAGCAATATGAGAACACCGCTTGAAAGGTATGGAATCAACACTTGACATTGAAGCAACTCAAAACAAAACAAAGGATTGGCTTGCAGAATAAGCCGGAACAAATACATATGATAGAGAGTTGCCCAATCCCATATCATGCATCTGTCGGTAAGATATTCTAGGAGCTACTTGAATTCCCACCTATAAACTCCCGAAACTTTCTGGTTATGCAATCTGGTGTTGGGGATACAGGGGAAGCAATATATCTCACCCAAACTAACAATACCTACATCCAAGTTGTATCCATCCGTCAACACATAACCAAGAAAACTCCGGAAATCGTGTAACAACCTTCGAAAAGCATCCGTTATACGAGCTATGGCAATACTCCCGAACTCCCCAGTACTGGGTGGTGTCGAGGTTATCTCACCAACAACTGCATAAAAGAGATTTTCGATGTCGGCAAAACTCAGGTATTCCAGAACTGCAACGATAAAATTATGACGACAAACCTCGGAGCTCAAATCCCCGGGACACTGCCACAACCTCTAAATGTCAGGAGGCACCAAGAACAATGTTCTCATCATAAGAATATCGGAATGATTCCAAGATACCTGCGTGATCCTAAAAAAAATTTAGTGAAATTTGAGGAGAGAAAAGACAAAACATCTACGTCAGGAGACCTCACCAGAGCGACGAAGGGGCTGAGGAGTAAAAAGAATCCTACTCTCCGATATATATAATCCTAAGACTCAAAATAGTTTTCTTCTAGACTCAACAACGGCCAACAAACAAGGGGGCTCCTATGGTCGGTCGAGGCTCTGATACCAACTTGTCACGCCCAAGATGCGACCCTATCCTAAAGGAACTTGAAGGTCCCACCAAGGATAGAAGCGCATCTTGAAGACGCTTTTGCAAGGTGGATATCATTACATCAACATTACATAATAGATGGGGATACATACAGAAGGCATACAATGCCACACAAATACAACATCATCTTACATAAGAGCAACATCCGACTACGGATGAAACACAAACAGAAACTCAAACGACATCCACCCTGCTAGCCCAGGCTGCCGACCTGGAACCTATCCCCTGATCAAAGAAAAAATAGAAGAAGAACTCCAAAACAAGCAAGCCTCGCACTCGCGTCAAGATCATCGCATAACCTGTACCTGCAACTGTTGTTGTAGTAATCTGTGAGCCACGAGGACTCAGCAATCCCATAACCATGGGTATCAAGACTAGCAAAGCTTAATGGGTAAGGAAGGGGTAATGTGGTGAGGTTGCAGCAGCGACTAAGCAAGTATGGTGGCTAACATACGCAAATAAGAGCGAGAAGAGAACAAACAGAACGGTCGTGAAGCTAGCAATGATCAAGAGGTGATCCTGAACTCCTACTTACGTCAAACATAACCCAAAGACCATGTTCACTTCCCGGACTCCGTCGAGAAGAGACCATCACGGCTACACACACGGTTGATGCGTTTTAATTCGAATCTGGTGTCAAGTTATCTACAACTGGACATTAACAAATTCCCATCTGCCACATAACCATGGGCACGGCTCTCGAAAGTTTATACCCTACAGGGGTGTCCCAACTAAGCCCATGATAGGCTCTCGCGATGAACGAAGGATATACCTTCTCCCAGGAAGACCCGATCAGTCTCGGAATCCCAGTTTACAAGACATTTCGACAATGGTAAAACAAGACCAGCAAAGCCGCCCGATGCACCGACAATCCCGATAGGAGCTGCACATATCTCGTTCTCAGGGCAACACCGAATGAGACATCCTACGAGTAAAACCAGACCTCGAGTTTCCCCGAGGGGGCCCCGCAGTCTACTCGGTTCGAACCAGCACTTAGACAAGCACTGGCCCGGGGGGGCTAAAATAAAGATGACCCTCGGGTCGAAGGGTATAGGTGGTGGTGAGGCAAATGGTAAAACCAAGGTTGGGCCTTGCTGGAGGAGTTCTATTCAAAGCGAACTGTGAAGGGGGTCCCATAAATCACCCAACCGCGTAAGGAACGCAAAATCCGGGAACATAATATCGGTATGACGGAAACTAGGGCGACAAGAGTGGAACAAAACACCAGGCATAAGGCCGAGCCTTCCACCCTTTTCCAAGTATATAGGTGCATTAATAATATAAGAGATATTGTGATATCCCAACATAATCCTGTCCACCATGGAGCAATCTTCAACTTCACCTGCAACTAACAACGCTATAAGAGGGGCTGAGCAAAGCGGTAACATAGCTAAGCAACGATTTGCTAGGAAGGGTGAAAAGGTTAGAGGCTGACATGGCAATTTGGGGAGGCTTGAAGAACAAGAGATAGGTAGCGCAGCATAGCAATAGAATGAAGCAACTAGCATAGCAATGATAGTAGTGAGATCCAAGGTGACGGTCATCTTAGAAGAAGACGAACGGGAGTAGTCGAACGAATCCTCACAATCGCAACATTACCGGGACTAAGAAGCAACACCGGAAAGAAACAAACAACATGGTAAATGCACAAGCATAAACATGGCATGATGCACAAACAAGTATGATGCATGTCCGGTTTAATGAGGCATGGCATGGCAAAGTGCAACAAACAATACTACAAGTTAAGTGGAGCTCAATATGCAACGAGCACCACATTGACATATTTAGTTTAATCTCGTTTAAGCTACCAAACAATGTTCAATGTTGTTAAACATGGCAAGAGGTGAAGCATAAGTAAACTAACTATTTAGGCAAGTTTAAATGAGGCCGGAACAACAAACAACATTTCCGAAAAAAATCCTCATATGCAATTTATGAATTTGATAATGTTCTTCCCTTAAACATATTTTATTATTGTTAAACAGGAAAATAAAATGCACCATTTTAAACTAGGCATTTTCCACCTCATTTACATATAAAGAACATTTAAAACCGAGCTACGGTTATTTAGTTATGAAATAAATCATTTTAACATGGCATTTTAGCAAATTTAAACAAACTGCATTTTAAACAGTTTAAACATGGATGAGAGTGGCATATTATGAAACTAGATGAAATTCTAGGCACTTTACATGTATAAAACATTTTAATCCGATGCACGGTTAATGAGTTATTATATGCATGAACATGGACGGTTTTTCTGTAAAACAAACGTTCACTGGATAATGCTAAAATCGCAGAACTGAAAAAAATACTACTCTGGGCCGAATCTGCTGGCCCAACAGTGCACAGGGGGGCGCTGGATCTGATTCTCACCATGGGCCAAGCCCAGGTTGGTGGAGATGGGAGCCGGGCTGCAGGAGGATCGTGGCCCGCGCGTGGAGTGGCCGTGGTCAACGCGGACGAACGGGTTCCTGCTGCTCATTACCAACAGAGGCAGCAGCAGCAGGTCATGGCGATGCAGGAGACAGGCAGAGGCGCGATGCAGAGGCAAGGGACCCGCGGGCGCGGCGGAATCGGGCAGCCCGAGGGTTGGGGAGGCGGTTCCCGGCGACAAGGAACTCCGACGGGATGGACTTGGCAGGGCGGCGGCGGCGGAACTAGCGTTCATGGCGGCTGCTACTCCTATGAACAAACAGCGAGAGCGACAGAGTTCAGAGAGGAGAGACAGCGAGGAGAAACGAAAAGAAAATGGAAGGGGCATGGAACGCCTGGTGGTTGAGGTCGCTAGCGGCGACATGCTCCGGCGAGGGGAGGTGGTCTTGGACGAGGAGGAGGCTGTGGCCTCGGACGCTTGCGGGCGCAGGGGCGCGCAAAGTGGGCGGTTGTAGGCAGTTGGAGGTCGGTGGCGATGCAGGTTGGGGACGAGGAGGCCCTCGAGGGAGAGGCGCATGGGGCTATGGCAGCCGGCGGCTTGACTCCGGTGACACGAGGCTGATGAAGAGCTCGGGAGCGAGGCCGCCATGTGAGGGAGCTCGGGGGTGCAGGGACGAGGTGGCTCTGGACGGCGACGAGGCGGCGCTGTTCTTGCAGGTGAGGAGGGATCGAGGCGCAGAGGGCATCGGGCTCCAGATCGATGCGAGGAAGGGCGGCCTCAGAGGAAGAAGGTTGCGAGGAGGCGCTGGCGCGGAGGAGCTCCACTCCTCTGGATCAAACAGGGAGGAGGAGGTGCTCCATGGATTGGCTGGGCGAGGGGATCGAGGGAGATTGAGTGAGGGGATCCCGATGTGGAAGATGAGACACAGGGTGGCGGCGGCAGGGAAAGGATGGATGGGACATCTCCCTAAAATTTAGGGTTGGACTAGTTTATATATAGCCTGCGGATTAGAGTACGGACTAATCCGGTCCGTCCGATCGAAATCGAGCGGTCGAGAATAAATAGGTTAGGTGGCCCAAATAAGAAATCGGAGATGTTTTATAGATGTTTGGGGATGATCCGGACCCAACGGTCACGACAACCAGGTTCGAGTTCGGGGGAGTTTCGGATGCGCACGTGAGGGGGCTGCGAGCTGGCAAGAGAGGTTAGGTGGTCGGACAAGAGGTAGACGAAAACATGGTTGGTCTCGGAACGGTCAACGAAAGCAAGGGGTGAGTCAGCAACTACGAGCGGAAACGGGTTTTATGAAAACATATGGATGCGATGCACATGATGCTATGAGATGAGATGCACGCCATGAACAAAATGCAAAACAAAAGACAAAAACCCAACCACGAAGGAAATATCATATCACATCTCTGGAAAAGGCAAGAGTTGGAGTTACGAATATGGAAAGTTGTATCCGGGGCGTTACATTAATGTACCTTAAACCCTGCATAACTGAGGGCCGGAGGGGTCTAGCGGACTCTATATAAGCCACCCCCCTCCTCAGTGTAAAGGGTTGGCACCCCTGTAACTCATACGCACATAATCCAGTCGACCGCCTCCGGGCTCCGAGACATAGGGCTATTACTTCCTCCGAGAAGGGCCTGAACTCGTAAATCTCTTGCGTATACAACTACTCCATAGCTAGGATCTTGACTCTCCATACCTACCCCCCTATTCTACTATCAGGCTTAGAACCACGACATCAATAACTTTAAGATCCTCATCATTATTTTCATGGAAACTAGAAGAACACGCCTTTATAAAGCAATCTTTCTTAGCATGCAATCTAGCGGTTCTTTCCTTGCACTCATCAATGGAAATTCTCATTGCTTTGAGAGACTCATTGATATCACGCTTAGGAGGAGAAGATCTAAGTTTAAGAGAATCCACATCAAGCGAAAGTCTATCAACGTTCCTAGCCAAATCATCAACTTTGAGCAATTTTTCTTCAAGCAAAGCATTAAAATTCTTTTGAGAAAACATAAATTCTTTCACACTATTCTCAAAATCAGATGGCATCTTATTAAAATTACCATAAGAATTATTGTAGGAATTTCCATAATTATTAGAGGAATTACTAGGGAATAGTCTAGCATTAAAGTTTCCTCTATAAGCATTGTTTTCCAAAACTATTCCTACCAACAAAATTCACATCCATAGATTCATTATTATTCTCAATCAAAGAAGACAAAGACATATCATTGGGATCAAGAGGAGTATTTTTAGTAGCAAACAATTTCATAAGTTCATCCATCTTTCCACTCAAAACATTAATTTCTTCTATAGCATGCACTTTTTTACTAGAAGATCTTTTGGTGTGCCATTGAGAATAATTAGCCATAATATTATCAAGAAGTTTTGTAGCATCTCCTAACGTGATTTCCATAAACGTGCCTCCCGCGGCCGAATCTAAGAGATTTCTAGAAGCGAAGTTCAAACCGGCATAAAACTTTTGTATGATCATCCATAAATTCAAACCATGAGTAGGGCAATTGCGAAGCATCAATTTCATTCTTTCCCAAGATTGGGCAACATGCTCATGATCAAGTTGTTTAAAATTCATAATATCATTCCTAAGAGTGATAATCTTAGCGGGAGGAAAATACTTAGAGATAAAAACATCTTTGCACTTGTTCCAAGAATCAATACTATTTTTAGGCAAAGACGAAAACCAAACTTTAGCACGATCTCTAAGAGAAAACAGAAATAACGTCAATTTGACAATATCTTTATCCGTATCTTTCTTCTTTTGCATATCACACAAATCAACAAAGTTGTTTAGATGAGTAGCGGCATCTTCACTAGGAAGGCCGGCGAATTGATCTTTCATAACAAGATTCAGCAAAGCAGTATTGATTTCACAAGACTCAACATCATTAAGAGGAGCAATTGGAGTACTAAGGAAATCATTATTATTGGTATTCGAGAAATCACACAATTTGGTATTATCTTGCTCCATGGCAACAAGTAATCCAACACACAAGCAAACAGAAAAAGGCAAGCGAAAAGAGAGGAGGACATTGGGAAAGAGAGGGCGAATAAAACGGCAAGGGTGAAGTGGGGGAGAGGAAAACGAGAGGAAAATGGCAAATAATGTAAATGCGAGGGAGATGGGTTTGTGATGGGTACTTGGTATGTCTTGACTTGAGCGAAGACCTCCCCGGCAATGGCGCCTGAAATCCTTCTTGCTACGTCTTGAGCTTGCGTTGGTTTTCCTCGAAGAGGAGAGGGTGATGCAGCATTAGTAGCGTAAGTATTTCCCTCAGTTTTTGAGAACCAAGGTATCAATCCAGTAGGAGGCTCCTCAAAAGTCCCACGCACCTACACAAACAAACAAAGAACTCGCAACCAACGCAATAAAGGGGTTGTCAATCCCTTCACGGCAACTTGCGAAAGTGAGATCTAATAAAGATAGTATGATAAGATAAATATATTTTTGGTATTTTATAATATAGATGCGAAAAGTAAAGATGCAAATAAAAGTAAATTGGAAGCAAATATGATAAGAGATAGACCCGGGGGCCATAGGTTTCACTAGTGGCTTCTCTCAAGATAGCATAAGTATTACGGTGGGTGAACAAATTATTGTCGAGCAATTGATAGAAAAGCGAATAATTATGAGATTATCTAGGCATGATCATGTATATAGGCATCACGTCCGCAACAAGTAGACCGACTCCTGCCTGCATCTACTACTATTACTCCACACATCGACCGACTCCTGCCTGCATCTAGAGTATTAAGTTCATAAGAACAGAGTAATGCATTAAGCAAGATGACATGATGTAGAGGGATAAACTCAAGCAATATGATATAAACCCCATCTTGTTATCCTCGATGGCAACAATACAATACGTGCCTTGCAACCCTTTCTGTCACTAGGTAAGGACACCGCAAGATTGAACCCAAAGCTAAGCACTTCTCCCATGGCAAGAAAGATCAATCTAGTAGGCCAAACCAAACTGATAATTCAAAGAGACTTGCAAAGATAACTCGATCATACATAAAAGAATTCAGAGAAGATTCAAATATTATTCATAGATAAACTTGATCATAAACCCACAATTCATCGGATCTCGACAAACACACCCAAAAAGAGTTTACATCGAATAGATCTCCACAAGAGAGGGGGAGAACATTGTATTGAGATCCGAAAATAGAGAAGAAGTCATCTAGCTAATAACTATGGACCCGTAGGTCTGTGGTAAACTACTCACAACTCATTGGAGGGGTAAGGATGTTGATGTAGAAGCCCTCCGTGGTCGATTCCCCCTCCGGCAGAGTGTCGGCGAAGGCTCCAAGATGAGATCTCGCGGATACAGAAGGTTACGGTGGTGGAAATTGTGTTTCGTCTGCCCCTAGATGTTTTCGGGGTACGTAGGCTTATATAGGAGGAAGAAGTATGTCGGTGGATGCCCGAGGGGCCCACGAGACAAGGGGCACGCCATATGGGGGGCCCTCCTATCTCGTGGGAGCCTCGGCTACTTCTTGACTTGCACTCCAAGTCCTCTGGATCACGTTCGTTCCAAAAATCACGCTCCCGAAGGTTTCATTCCGTTTGGACTCCGTTTGATATTCCTTTTCTTCGAAATACTGAAATAGGCAAAAAAACAGGAATATGGGTTGGGCCTCCGGTTAGTAGGTTAGTCCCAAAAATGATATAAATATGTAGAATAAAGCCCATAAACATCCAAAAGGGGTAATATAATAGCATGGAACAATCAAAAATTATAGATACGTTGGAGACGTATCAATGACGCATATGTGGTGGGCATAAAGCCCAGAAGATAATTATATTAAGCTTCTGTATAAGAAGCCCCCAGGTATATTGAGCGCGCATAGCGCGGCAGGAGTGTGCGGTCGAAGCATAGTTGAAGCTTTTAAGGCCATAAAAAGAAAAATAGAGAGGATATAACTTAAAAAAGAGAGGTGGAGGTAAGGAGACAAACACAGAGTTCGGCACTAGGCGTAGAATCTTCGGAGTCTAGCCGTGTTCCATGGGTTCGGCTTGAGTCGATTATCTGATGCATCACGCAGACGGTACGCTCCCCCAGCGAGAACTTTATCAGTGATGAAGGGACCCTCCCACTTGGGCTTGAGCTTGTCCTTTTTCTTCTCTGGTAGGCGTAGAACGAGCTCGCCAATGTTATAAGTTTTGGCCCGTACTTCTCTGCTTTGATAACTTTGAGCCTGCCGTTGATAGAATGCGGAACGGGCCTTTGCGATGTCACGCTCCTCCTCCAGGGCATCTAAGTTGTCATGTCGATCCAGCTCGGCTTCTCTCTCTTTGTACATGCGCACTCGAGGTGAGTCATGGATGATATCGCAGGGTAGCACTGCCTCTGCGCCGTACACCATAAAAATGGTGTGTATCCGGTTGTGCGATTTGGCGTGGTCCGCAGCCCCCATTGTATGGAGTCGAGCTCCTCGACCCAATGTGTATATGATTCCTTCAAGGATCGCACTAGTCTGGGTTTAATGCCGCTCATAATAAGACCATTTGCTCGTTCGACTTGACTGTTAGTTTGGGGGTGATAGACGGAGGCATAATCGAGTTTTATGCCCATTTTGTCGCACCAAGTTTTCAGTGAAGGAAATATGCCCTAGAGGCAATAATAAAGTTATTATTTATTTCCTTATAATCATGATAAATGTTTATTATTCATGCTATAATTGTATTAACCGGAAACATAATACATGTGTGAATACATAGACAAACAGAGTGTCACTAGTATGCCTCTACTTGACTAGCTCGTTAATCAAAGATGGTTATGTTTCCTAACCATGGACAAAGAGTTGTTATTTGATTAACGAGGTCACATCATTAGTTGAATGATCTGATTGACATGACCCATTCCATTAGCTGAGCACCCGATCGTTTAATATGTTGCTATAGCTTTCTTCATGACTTATACATGTTCCTATGACTATGAGATTATGCAACTCCCGTTTACCGGAGGAACACTTTGGGTGCTACCAAACGTCACAACGTAACTGGGTGATTATAAAGGAGCATTACAGGTGTCTCCAAAGGTAGATGTTGGGTTGGCGTATTTCGAGATTAGGATTTGTCACTCCGATTGTCGGAGAGGTATCTCTGGGCCCTCTCGGTAATACACATCAGATAAGCCTTGCAAGCATTACAACTAATATGATTAGTTGTGAGATGATGTATTACGGAATGAGTAAAGAGACTTGCCGGTAACGAGATTGAACTAGGTATTGGATACCAACGATCGAATCTCGGGCAAGTAACATACCGATGACAAAGGGAACAACGTATGTTGTTATGCGGTCTGACCGATAAAGATCTTCGTAGAATATGTAGGAGCCAATATGGGCATCCAGGTCCCGCTATTGGTTATTGACTGGAGACATGTCTCGGTCATGTCTACATTGTTCTCGAACCCGTAGGGTCCGCACGCTTAAGGTTACGATGACAGTTACATTATGAGTTTATGCATTTTGATGTACCGAAGGTTGTTCGGAGTCCCGGATGTGATCACGGACATGACGAGGAGTCTCGAAATGGTCGAGACGTAAAGATTGATATATTGGAAGCCTATGTTTGGACATAGGAAGTGTTCCGGGTGAAATCGGGATTTTACCGGGTTACCGGGAGGTTACCGGAATCCCCCGGGAGCCATATGGGCCTTCATGGGCCTTAGTGGAAAGGAGAAAGGGGCAGCCCAAGGGGGCTGCGCACCTCCCCCCTCCCCTAGTCCTATTAGGACTAGAAGAGGTGGCCGGCCACCCCTCTCCCTCTTTCCCCCTTGGGAATCCTAGTTGGAATAGGATTGAGGGGAGAGTCCTACTCCCGGAAGGAGTAGGACTCCTCCTGCGCCCTCTCCCTGGCCGGCACCCCCCCTCCCCCTTGGCTCCTTTATATACTGAGACAGAGGCACCCCAGAAAGACACAAGTTGATCCACCTGATCTATTCCTTAGCCGTGTGCGGTGCCCCCTGCCACCATATTCCTTGATAATACTATAGCGGAGTTTAGGCGAAGCTCTGCTGCTGTAGTTCATCAAGATCGTCACCATGCCGTCGTGCTGACGGAACTCTTCCCCGACACTTTGCTGGATCGGAGTCCGGGGATCGTCATCGAGCTGAACGTGTGCTCGAACTCGGAGGTGTCGTAGTTTCGGTACTTGATCGGTTGGATCGTGAAGACGTACGACTACTTCCTCTACGTCGTGTCATCGCTTCCGCAGTCGGTCTGCGTTGGGTACGTAGACAACACTCTCCCCCTCGTTGCTATGCATCACATGATCTTGCGTGTGCGTAGGAATTTTTTTGAAATTACTACGAAACCCAACATTCACCTCATGAAGTTTGAGCCATTATCGGTGATGATGCTGTGGGGGACACCGTAGTGGTGTACGACCCCAGATATGAAGTCTATCACTGGTCCGAACTTGGCCATTTTAACTGGTCTGGCTTCTATCCTTTGGTGAATTTATCGACCATGACCAACAAGTATTTCTTCTTATGGCTTCCTCCTTTAAGGGGTCCAACCATATCGAGCCCCCAGACTGGAAAGGGCCAAGTTATGGGGATTGTTTGGAGAGCGGTAGGTGGCATATGGCTTTGATTTGCAAAAAGCTGGCAACCAACGCAATGTTGGACAAGGTCCTGTGCGTCTGCCTGGGCTGTCGGCCAGTAGAAACTTGTACGGAAGGCCTTGCTTACGAGCGCGCGAGCTGCGGCATGGTGGCCGCCGAGTTCGGCATGAATTTCGGCCAAGAACTGCCGCCCTTCCTCTTCGGAGATGCACCTTTGGAGCACTCCAGTCACGCTTTTCTTATAAAGCTCTCCCTCATGGACTTTATAGGCTTTAGAGTGCCACACAATGCAATGTGCCTCATTTTGGTCCTCAGGGAGTTCTTGCCTAATTAAGTAGGCTAAGAAGGGTTCTGTCCACGGGGCAATGACAGCCATAATCGCATGGGCCGAAGGTGTTATTTCGGTGGCGGAGCCTCCGATTACGTCAGAGTGTTCGGGATCTGGGGTTGTGTGCGGATCCGGACTGGTATTGCCGGTCTCCCCTTCCCACACCACGGATGGCTTGAACAGCCTTTCCAAAAAGATATTAGGTGGGACTAGGTCGCGTTTAGCACCGACGCCGGCGAGAATATCCGCCGCTTGGTTGTTTTCTCGGACCACATGGTGGAATTCGAGCCCCTCGAACCGAGCTGACATTTTGAGGACGGCATTACGGTAGGCCGCCATTTTTGGGTCCTTGGCGTCAAAGTCTCCATTTATTTGAGATATTGCAAGGTTTGAATCCCCACGCACTTCTAGGCATTGAATGCCCATGGAGACTGTCATCCGAAGACCATGCAACAGGGCCTCATATTCGGCTGCGTTGTTGGAATCTGTGTATAGTATTTGGAGTACGTATTGGACTGTATCTCCGGTGGGGGGTGTCAGGACAACGCTTGCCCCTAGACTAGCCTGCATCTTAGAGCCATCAAAGTGCATGATCCAATTGGAGTACGCGTCATACTCTTTAGGGAGTTCGGCTTCTGTCCATTCGGCGACGAAGTCAGCCAGTACTTGCGACTTAATGGCTCGTCGTGGTTTGTATGTTATGTCGAACGGGAGGAGCTCGATAGCCCATTTAGCAATCCGGCCCGTGGCATCATGGTTATTTATTATGTCATTGACTGGTACTTCGGAGGCCACCGTGATTGAACACTCTTCAAAGTAGTGTTGTAGTTTTCGGGATGCCATGAAGACCGCGTATGCTATCTTTTGATAATGTGGGTACCGTGACTTGCATGGAGTGAGGACAGTGGATACGTAGTATACCGGCTTTTGAAGTGGGAACTTATGTCCGTCTATCTCTCGTTCGACGACGAGCACCGCGCTTACAACTTGGTGTGTTGCAGCTATATATAACAGCATAGATTCGCCGATATTTGGCACGGCCAGGATTGGATTGGTGGCCAAGAGGGCTTTTATTTCCTCCAGTCCGGCCATAGTCGCATCCGTCCACTCGAAGTGTTCGGTGCGTCGAAGAAGTCAATAAAGAGGTAGTGCCTTTTCTCCTAATCGGGAGATAAAGCGGCTTAAGGCGGCCACGCATCCAGTTAATTTCTTGATTTGCTTGAGGTCTGTTGGGGTAGCCAACTATGACAGAGCTCAGATTTTAGTCGGATTTGCTTCAATTCCTCTATTGGAAACGATAAAGCCCAAGAGCTTTCCGGCAGGTACGCCGAAAAAGCATTTTACCGGATTGAGCTTGATGTCATATGTTCGAAGATTGTCGAACGTAAGCCTCAAGTCGTCTATTAAAGACTCGACGTGTCTGGTTTTGATGACCACATCGTATACGTATGCCTCCACTGTTTTGCCTATTTGTGTTTCCAGGCATGTCTGAATCTGCATTGATAGGTTGCACCGGCGTTTTTAAGCCCGAAAGACATGGTTAAAACAGAAGGGGCTGTATGGAGTGATGAATGCTGTTGCGGCTTGATCGGACTCTGCCATCTTGATTTGATGGTATCCGGAGTATGCATCGAGGAAACACAATGAGTCATGTCCTACGATGGCGTCGATGATTTGATCGATGCGGGGGAGGGGGAAGGAATCCTTGGGGCAAGCCTTATTGAGGTCCTTGAAATTGATGCATAGGCGCCAGGATTTGTCCTTCTTTGGTACCATCACCAGGTTTGCTAGCCAGTCCGGATGTTTTATTTCTCTGATGAATCCGGCCTCGAGTAGCTTGGCTAGCTCTTCTCCCATGGCTTGTAACTTGGGTTCTGAAAAGCGCCGAAGAGTCTGCTTGACCGGCTTGTATCCCTTTAGTATATTTAGGCTATGCTCGGCCAGCCTGCGTGGGATACCTGGCATGTCTGAAGGGTGTCAGGCGAAGATGTCCCAATTCTTGCGCAAGAACTCTCGTAGTGCGGCGTCTATTGTAGGGTTCAGTTGTGCCCCAATTGATGTTGTTTTTGTGGGGTCCGTTGGGTGGACCTGGAATTTGACTATTTCGTCTACTGGTTTAAAAGAGGTGGACTTGGGTCGTTTGTCGAGTATCACGTCGTCCCTGTCCACAGCGCAGTTAACTCTTCGGCCGCGAGGGCTTCGGATAATGCCTCCAGGGCTAGTGCGGCGGTTTTATTTTCGGCGCGGAGTGCTATGTCCGGATCACTAGCTAGAGTGATGATTCCATTGGGCCCAGGCATTTTGAGCTTCATGTACCCGTAATGGGGTATAGCTTGGAAGCTTGTTAATGCATCCCGCCCTAAAAGGGTGTGGTATCCAATACTGAATGGGGCCACTTGGAATGTGATTTCTTCGGACCTATAATTCTCCGGCATGCCGAATACCACATCCAGTGTAATTTTTCCCACGCATCATGCCTCCCGACTAGGGATGATTCCTCTGAAGAGTCGTGCTGCTTTGCTCAATGCGGCTCTTATCTATTTCCATTTTGTTAAGAGTTTCCTCACAGATGAGGTTTAATCCGCTGTCGCCGTCCATTAGCACTTTAGTAAGCTGGAAGCCGTCCACAATTGGACTAAGGACCAAGCGGATGGTGCTCGGACTATTCGGAATTGAGGTTCGTCACTGGCATTGAAGGTTATGGCCGTGTCGTTCCACAGATTTATTGCTGCAACATGGCAGACTTCGGCGAGGCTGCGGAGTGCTTGCTTACGCCTATTGTTGGAGGCGAAAGTCTCGAAGACTATCAGTACTGTATTGTTATTCTCCGTGGGATGGTGTACTGCGATATTGTTGATGAGGAGGTCCTCGCTGTTCTTGGCCACCTGCCGGAGTATCCAACATGCTCTAAGGCTGTGTGTTGGTATGATGCCCGGTGTGCTGTGAATTTTGCATGGCCTGTTGAGCCATCCCTCCAGTACGGTTCCACGCCCTTTAGAGGGCTTTGGCTTCTTTGTAATTGGATTTGGTGACTTGCGAGAGCGCACCCTTGTAGTTCAGACGAGGGGTTTAGTGAGAGCCGGAGGATCCCAGAATTTTGTTTGGGTTTTCCAGGCGCTTTCCATCGCATAGTGCTTCTGTACTATGGTCGCCAAGTCGTTAAAGTGTGCTATGTCACGGAGACTTATGGCGTTGATAATTCCCTTGTCCATGCAATTTTTGCAAAAGAATGAGATTGCGTCTTCCTCGCGACAGTCCTTAACCTTGCTCATTACAAGGAGGAATCTGGCCCAGAAGTGATGTACTGTCTCTTGGGGCTCTTGTCTAATCTAGGAAAGATCACTTGTGTCTGGGTGGGCGGGTAGCTTTAAGTCCAAATCCTGACCCAATCTGAGACCCAGGGGCAAAGGAGCTCCCGAGCTTGGCAGCTCGGACTCTGGGATGTTGCCCAATATTTGTGGCATGTTGCCCGATTCTAAGTTCGGAGCCTGGGCCATGTCCTCCCGTAGACGGGTATCCGGACATAGTTCGTCCTCAAAATAGAGGAAGAATTGTTGTTTTGTTCCTCCACCACCGCTATCTGATGGGTGACCGGCGGAGAGTTAATCTCCCTTTGGTCGGGTTTAATCCCGATCCGATCATAGTCCATAGCGACTCCCAGGGCGGCGATGCGATCCAAGAGCTCGTTCAGGGAGGAGAGCTCCATTGGATCCGTCTGCTCGGTGAATTCTGAGCTGACGTGGAGGCTGTTCTTGATGACCTGAGAAGTCATCATCGGCATGGCGGCCGAACGGGTGGCCATGACGAAGCCGCCCAGCTAGAGAGTCTGGCCTACAGCCAGGGTTTCTCCAAAGGTGATGTTGTCCTTGACAAAAAGGCGATCCATCAAGCCTTATCGGGACGGCACAGTGGAACTCTCAATGAAAGCACCAATGTCGGTGTCAAAACCGGCGGATCTCGGGTAGGGGGTCCCGAACTATGCGTCTAAGGCAAATGGTAATAGGAGGCGGGGGACATGATGTTTTACCTAGGTTTGGGCCCTCTCGATGGAGGTAGTACCCTACTTCCTGCTTGATTGATCTTGATGATATGAGTATTACAAGAGTTGATCTACCACGATATCGTAAAGGCTCAACCCTAGAAGCTAGCCTATGATTATGATTGTTCACCTCCTACGGACTAAACCCTCTGGTTTATATAGACACCCGAGGGGGCTAGGGTTATGTAGGGTCGGTTACAGAGAAGGAGATCTACATATCCGAATTGTCAAGCTTGCCTTCCACGCAAAGGAGAGTCCCACCCGGACACGGGATGAAGTCTTCAATCTTGTATCTTCATAGTCCAATAGTCCGGCCCAAGTATATAGTCCGGCTGTCCGAGGACCCCTTAATCCAGGACTCCATCACTCGCTTCTACCACGGTTTTTTCCGTCATGGACGGCCCAAAGAATGTCATGCAGTTGCATCTCCGGCCCGCCCAGGACGAAAAGCCCATTTTTTGTCATGACTTTTTGTCATAGAAGTAGGAGCCCACCACATCTATGATGATACCGGGTTTTGTCAGAATTATCGTCATAGAAGTGTCATAAGTATGACAGAAAAAAAATTGTTCAGCCCAAAATGTCACGGATGTGTCTTTTTTTTGTAGTGATATCATTATCTTCATTATCTTTCTATGTGCATAATGTATTGTCTTCACACTTTGAAGATGGCCTCCATAAAGATAAACCTTCCATGTGCATTTGCATTCAAAAGCAAATTGTTTATATGCACATCTTCAGGGGGAGCCTCGTCATATGTATGAAGACAATACTCACAACACTAAACTTTCACATACTTTTATCCCCGTTGAAAACTTCAACCAGTTTGTCATCAATCACCATAAAGGGGGAGATTGTAAGTGCATCTAGTGCCACCCCTAGTTGGTTTTGGAGTATTAACGACAAACTTGGTTGAGGGACTAATGTGTTTGTGAGAATTGCGGGATAACACAGGTAGTAGTCCCATATTGATTCGGTTTACCTACCAGAGATGACCCCTAAAAATGTGTGAAGACATTGAAGACAATGGTGGTCTGTGAAGATATTCACATTGAAGACTATGACAAGAGAAGACATCGCACGAAGACTATGGAGTGCGAAGACATAGTTGTTTCATAGTTTTCTTTTTTCTTTGTTGAGTCATAGGAACCATCGTACTGTTAAGTGGGGTTCAAGTGAACAAAGTCAGAGTGACTAAAGTGATGCTCAACCAAATCCTATGTCTTTGAGCGAATACAATGAGAGCAAATATTATCCAGAGCTGGATGAGTCAGCTTTGCTTGTAGCCCAAGTCAAGCTGTCACGTGTGTTTGAAATCTGACCATTGGACACGTGTCAGTTCCTTAGTGACCTAGGGTCATTTTGGAAAAATCAGGTCGGGTTGCCTCCTGGCTATAAATATCCCATCCCCTACACCATAAATTGGTGGCTGCTTAGAGTTAGTGCACGGCTTTTGTCGTTTGAGAGCAACCCACCTCTGAAGCCTTTGAGAGAGAAATCCTTGCGAGGACAAAGACCAAAACACCCAGAGCAAAAGAGTGTTAGGCATTACTGAAGTCTTTCTGTCTGCGTGATCTAAAGACTTATTACACTTGAGGACTGTCGGTGTCAAAACCGGCGGATCTCGGGTAAGGGGTCCCAAACTGTACGTCTAAGGTCGGATGGTAACAGGAGATGGGGGACATGATGTTTACCCAGGTTTGGTCCCTCTCTATGGAGGTAATACCCTACTTCATGTTGATTGATCTTGATGAATATGAGTATTACAAGGGTTGATCTACCACGAGATCGTAATGGCTAAAACCCTAGAAGTCTAGCCTATATGATTATGATTGCCTCTACGGACTAAACCCTCTAGTTTATATAGACACTGGAGGGGACTAGGGTTATACAAAGTCAGTTACAGAGAAAGGAATCTACATATCCGAATCGTCAAGCTTGCCATCCACGCCAAGGAGAGTCCCATTCGGACATGGGAAGAAGTCTTATGTCTTGTATCTCCATATCCCAACAGTCCGGTCCATGTCAATAGACGGACGTCCGAGGACCCCTTAATCTAGGACTCCCTCAGTAGCCCCCGAACCAGGCTTCAATGACGAGGTGTCCGGCGCGCAGATTGTCTTCGGCATTGGAAGGCGGGTTCCTTCTCCGATTATTTCAAAGTACCAGACTCAAAGAGCAGTATCCGGCTTTTCATTTAATGTCGCGCTCATCGGCTTCCACGCCTTCATGATTTCAGCTTCCACATGTCGAGCGAATATGAGAGGTCGGGGCATTTGTGCACATACCACCCTGACCATGTAAGAAAGTTGTCTATTTAAAGAGATGGGGATCTTCAGATCCAGTCCACACCAAGCGAGGAATCCTCAAAGCCTGCCAGCAGAAACCACCCCAACATGGCTAGCGCCCTTGCTACCTCTTGAGCACTGCATTGGTTTTCCCTTGAAGAGGAAAGGGTGATGCAGCAAAGTAGCATAAGTATTTCCCTCAGTTTTTGAGAACCAAGGTATCAATCCAGTAGGAGGCTTCACATAAGTCCCTCGTACCTACACAAACAAACAAGAACCTCGCAACCAACGCGATAAAGGGGTTGTCAATCCCTTCACGGCCACTTGCGAAAGTGAGATCTGATAGAGATAATAAGATAAGATAAATATTTTTGGTATTTTTATGATATAGATTGAAAAGTAAAGGTTGCAAAATAAAGTATATTAGAAACTTATATGATGAGAAATAGACCCGGGGGGGCATAGGTTTCACTAGTGGCTTCTCTCAAGATAGCATAAGCATTACGGTGGGTGAACAAATTACTGTCGAGCAATTGATAGAAAAGTTCATAGTTATGAGAATATCTAGGCATGATCATGTATATAGGCATCACGTCCGTGACAAGTAGATCGAAACGATTCTGCATCTACTACTATTACTCCACACATCAACTGCTATCCAGCATGCATCTAGAGTATTAAGTCCATAACAACAGAGTAACGCATTAGGCAAGATGACATGATGTAGGGATAAACTCAAACTATATGATATAAACCCCATCTTTTTATCCTCGATGGAAACAATACAATACGTGCCTTGCTGCCATGCTGTCACTGGGAAAGGACACCGCTAGATTGAACCCAAAGCTAAGCACTTCTCCCATTGCAAGAAAGATAAATCTAGTAGGCCAAACCAAAGTGATAATTCAAAGAGACTTGCAAAGATAACCAATCATACATAAAAGAATTTAGAGGATATTAAAATATTTCTCATAGATAAACTTGATCATAAACCCACAATTCATCGGATCTCGACAAACACACCGCAAAAAGAGTTACATCGAATAGATCTCCAAGAAGATCGAGGACAACTTTGTATTGAGATTCAAAGAGAGAGAAGAATCCATCTTTCTAATAACTATGGACCCGAAGGTCTGTGGTAAACTACTCACAACTCATCGGAGAGGCTATGGTGTTGATGTAGAAGCCCTCCGTGATCGATTCCCCCTCCAGCGGAGCGACAGAAAAGGCTCCAAGATGGGATCTCACGGGTACATAAGGTTGCGGCGGTGGAAATAGGGTTTCGTGGTGCTCCTGGATGTTCTCGGGGTACGTAGATATATATATATATAGGTGAAGGAGGTCGGTCAGCGGAGCCACGAAGGGCCCACAAGGATGGGGGCGCGCCCACCCCTCTAGGGCGCGCTCTCCTGCCTCGCGGCCGCCTCGGCTGCTTCTTGACATCCACTCCAAGTCTCCTGAATTGCGTTTGTTCCAAAACGATCGCTCCCGAAGGTTTCATTCCGTTTGGACTCCGTTTGATATTCCTTTTCTTTGAAACACTGAAATAGGCAAAAAAACAGCAATTTGGGCCGGGCCTCCGGTTAGTAGGTTAGTCCCAAAAATGATATAAAAGTGTAAAGTAAAGCCTATAAACATCCAAAACGGGTAATATCATAGCATGGAACAATCAAAAATTATAGATACGTTGGAGACGTATCAGCCCCCAGCTCTTCCTCTCGCCCCCACGGCCCCAAAAAAGCGATTGGGAAAAGTGTTCCATATCCCACAATCAGCTAGCGAAGCTTCAGACACAAGGGTTTCTTCCCCCCACAGATCTAGTCCCCGTTCGAGCCTAATTGGCTTCCTTCGATGGTGGGGTGCAGGCAGAGAATTCCCCCAACCCATCCAGGGGGGAACGAGTATGCTTTGTTCCCTACTTATTCAGAGGCATCGGATTTCCAATCCATCCATTCCTCTGAGGGCTTCTGAAGTATTATGGCCTCCACCTGCACAATTTCACTCCTGCCTCCATCCTGCACATTGCGGGTTACCTTGCTCTTTGTGAGCTATTCCTGGGTTGCGAGGCCCATTTTGAATTATGGAAGAAACTATTCTGCCTCGTCCCTCGTAATCAAGAGGGAACAATATTTCAAGTGGGCGGCGCCGAGGTATGGTGCATCGCCGGGATCGGATACCTGTCCGGCACGCCGAAGAAGGCATCCGAAGAGTGGCCTTCCGAATGGTTCTATATTGAGGACGTCTCCCTTCCCGACCCAGTCTGAATGGGTCTTCCCGAATTTTCAAGTGCTCCGTTGAAGAAGCGCCACACCTGGCTCCCTTGGAGCCTCAGGGAGGAAGATAGCACTTAAGTCCGTCAATTGATGAGCAAGATAAAGACGCTCGCCCAATCCGAATTGTCAATAGTCGAGGTTATGGCGACATCCATAGTACGGGGGGTCCAGCCACTCCAATACAGAGGGTGTCCCATATGGCACTATAACGGAGAAGATGACGCCACCCGCTGCGGTTGGAATGGTCCGGACACCCCCACCGCTTTGGCCAAAATACTGGCCGGACTATACAAAGGGGAGAAAGAGGAGTTCATCCGCATTAAGCGTCGAGATGGATTTTCCATGTACAATCCTCCTAGCTGGGTAAGTTCCAATCCCATTACTCTACTCAATTTACTCCCTGAGTGTGGCACCCTGGCTCAGAGAAACCGGAACGCCCCGTATTCCAGCCCAGAGATCGAGGAGAAGTCTCTGGAATATGGCACTACTTGACATAGAACAAAACAACTCTTATTACAAAGGATAAATACACAGGTCTGATGTTACAAAGGTTCACATCAGCATGGCGACACTACCCCTGCGATACTACACTTGCTCTATGCTAGCAGCAGAACAACTCGTAGCAGCGGAAACCTTCTAGCAGCAGAACAACGACGAAGATGGTGAACTCCACTCCGCAGGGACTCTGGCTGGGACATGATCTAGCTCGCACGAACGTAAACCACGACAAGCAATCAAGCAATCACGGCATCACCTGCAATCTGGCATGACACGCCAGGTCAGTACATTGAATGTACTTGCAAGCTCACAACAACCAAAAACATCAAGGCAAGACAACAACATAGCATTAAGCAGGTTAATTAAATTGACAGCTACCATGATACAACAGCAACTACTAATCATGATATGAAACTACTACAATACTGATAAATCACCATCTCAGATCTCCATAACCATATCTCTCTTGGCTAACCGGCCGAGCAATATACCATCTCGATCACCTCGTGATCAAAACCAAACGGTGATCTTTCCGGCGATCACTACCATGACCAACACTTGGTCTCAAACTGTGATCTTTCCGGCAATCACTACCACGACCAACACTTGGTCTCAAACTGTGATCTTTCCGGCGATCACTACCATGACCAACACTTGGTCTCAAACTGTGATCTTTCCGACGATCACTACCACGACCAACACTTGATCCCCAACATCATCATCAACATCCTGCCAATCTGTACTGCTCATAGTATCAACATATACATCACCTATAAGTCAATCCGTCATGTGAGTGCTGATCGAACGATGTGACCTAGTACGAACCCATGCCCATTACCGAGGACACGGCTATCGATAGATTAAACATACACACACACACACACACACACGCACACACACACACACTGCAGAGGTAGCGCACTTTACCCACACCACAGGATCCATGGCCTCGCACTCCCATTCGAGTGGACCAACGGCGTTCCGACAAAACTGATCTACTGCCATGACACTCTCCCAGCCACTCCGACTCACTCCCCACTGGGCTAAGTCATGGGTGGCCCCGTGTCTACCAAAGACTCAACGACCACCATCGTGGCCAAAACATAAATGATCCCACACGGGGACCCGCCGGCTATAACAACTACGGGCACACAAGGCTTATGTCCGCCTATCTGATCAGGGTAGCGCGCGCCCATTACCTTCCCTAGTTGGAGGCACCGGCGAGAGGCACGACAATAGACCACATAAGGGTCATCCCATACCGGCAAATGTGGTTGCACTGGAAAAGCCCGGTTCAGCGGCACCTGACCAACTTAATGACGGAATTTTATCCCCAAAAGTATAACTGTGATAACTGATACTCCGATGTCAACTATCAAACTATAATCCAAGTCATAGCAATATCCAACAAATAATCTGAGCATAATATCGTCATACCAAAATACTCCGAGGATAGCATAACACTACTATCATGATGAATCCGGAAACAACAATCCTTCTACTCCAATAACAAGAATAAAGCTATCCACCTAAGATCCACATGTAAACACCATCTCTGAAAATAATACTCCCAGCAACAAAACATCAACTAGCATCATGAAAATAATCATACTAACCACTAATAATCCAAAGGTAACATGACATCCAAAGTAATACTCCAAAACATAAACAGATATCATCATGAAACAATCATAATACCAGTCACTAATACTCCAATGACAACATGATTACTCAACTACAAACAGAACTCCTAGTAATCCAAACAATGGCATGGCAACAGCAAGATCAAAACAACACTCCGAGAAAATGCCATGCACCAAGTCATGTAGCTAAAGCAATATTTTAAACAAGTTCAATTAGATTAAACCATGTCACTGCATTACAGTGATGCAAATGGAGGGTGTGGCTTGCCTGGGATGGAAGAAATCACCGGGAGAAAGTGCGAGAAACTCGCGGAATGAATCGCCAGAAAACGTTCTCTCTCGGAGGGGGCTGAATAAGGGCAAGGTCATAATGGTAATTTTCAGAATGTCAAAACATGGTGAAAATGGTTTCATCAGAACGGGCTCGATGAAACAAAGAAGTGGGCTTTGGATTCACCTCATTTGGAGCTACGGTTAAAAAGTTATGGGGTGTTTTCTGCCAGGGACCTATCTACAAGAAAAATATCTTCAAACAGGGGCCTGGACAGGAAAACTGAAAGCGTAATCAGAGAAATACGCTTTCACTTATGCTTACGTGGCAGGGGGGTCAATGCGTGAGACTTACAGGCGGGGCCTGCCACTTATCCACGTGGACCGGACCGAGTCAACGCCTTAGAGGCCGACATGTGGGGCGCGGGTCTCCACTGGACAGCTGGCTGGGCGGCCTCTTCCTTCTCCATCGATGCCCGACGAATCAGAGGGAGGGTGTCGGTGGGAAATGACACCTATTGGATCACAAGAATCCCTACTATGGTTGTGGAGCGCGAGGTTGTGAGAAGAGCGGGATTAGTAATTGACACAGGGATCGTTTACCCAGGTTCGGGACGCAAGGATGCATAAAACCCTAGTCCTGCTTGGTGGATGTATTGAGTGTTCTTGATCTCTTGAACTAGCTATGGGTGTTGCGTGGTTCGAAAGAGCCGAATCCCTTCCCTGTATGCCACGGGCCTCCTTTTATAGGCGAAGGGGCTGCCACAGTGGCACACAGGAGGTGGAAAGGCCTATAGTGTTGCGAGCTTATCGCATGTATTACCGGACAAGATGCATTAAATGCATGGCTTAGGTGTCCCTCACTTTATCGAGGACGGGACCGAGGCTCGTCCCGTCCCGTCCATCGCCGCTCCTCCTCGCTTCAACATGCGCCCTGCCAGCGATGCATGTGGTGCCATGTAGGCAGGCAAGCAGCTGAGGTGGCATGGTGGTGGAGCCTCCATGAAGATCTTCATGCCGCCACGCAGGTGCATGCTGAGTTGGCTTGGAAGCTGCATGTTGCCACGCAAGTGCCTGCCCAGCTGGTTAGGCTGGCAGCTGCAAGCAAACAGCGGCGGGGAGTTGGTTGGTGCAGGCCCGGCAGTGGCCCTACTGTCGCCTCTGGCAAGGGTCTTGTCGGGTGTCCCGGCAGGGGTCTTGCCGTGGCGCGCTGGCATCCCCAGCAAGGACCTTGCCGGGGGTCTTGTGGATTCCTTCGGTAAGGATCTTGGTGAGGATTGTTGCCTTCCAATCCTCATTAGATCTTGAGCATTCTATGTCTTCACAAAGATCTGCATGCCACCATGGAGGTGCCTCCCGAGCCCTGGTCCAATGTGGTTGCTGGCGTTGGAGACCGTGGCTCGAGGGTGGCTCGCTCCGCTGGTGTGGGCGAGCTGCCCCGACAAGGGGCTTGCCAGGGCTGCGGAGGCTGCCCCCGGCAAGGGCCTTGCCGGGGAAACCTGCTTCGCCCATCTACGCTTTGTGGCCTTGGTCCTTGATGTTGCCTTATTCGTCTCGAGCATTCGGCTTCTCTCCCGCTTCCCTCTCTTGCCCTGCTATGTGTGGCCGCGGCGCATGGCGCTGACTGCCCGTGCACAAGTAAAGGGGTCAAAAGAAGAGCCCCTACTTTTGTACACCGACAGGATCCCCCGGGCCTGGGCAATACATAAGCGTGACACGTTGTTAGGCCAGGCCCAAAACGGTGCGCGGGCAGGCGGGGCGGATTTTACCATGGTAACTATTCCGTCCGCTGCGCTTCCCCACGACATGCGTTAAACGCATGTCGTGGGGGTCATGCGCGCGCGCATGACGGAAGCATGCTGGCGTCATCCCATGGTGGACAGTAACGAGGCGGCTTGTGTGTCTCTTCGAGACTGCAGGGCCGCTGCTCATTTACTGCCCTCGCTTGGGAATCGTCGCTCCAGCGTACCACCGCGCCCATCCCCCGCGCCATGTTCGCTACATGCACGGTGCAGAGCGAATGACAGGTGCGCGGGATGTGGGAAGTCGCGCGCATGCGCAGGTTGATTCCCACGCACCTTCAATGGAGCGGGGAGGGTGGTCGACGACCCCGCTTGCTGTCACTCCAACGGGCAGGATTGGCCGAGTGGGGGCGGCTGAGCCTCACCCCTGCCCCCTTATAAAGAGGGGAGCGGGAGGAACGGTGCCCCTCAATCCTTTGCCATCTGCCTCTCCTCATTCCCGCTTTCTCCTTTATTTTGTCATGGCGAGGGGGCGCGGCGATGCTTCATCGGTGGCGGCGAGGGTCTCGGCTAGACAACGCATCGCCCCTCCCCAAGAGCTTGTAGTGGCAGAGCCGGCCGCCAGAGGGAGGGGGAGGGGGCGAGGTCGAGGCCGGCGTGGCGCTCGAGGGAGAGGAGGACGGGGCGGCAGATCGGCCTTGCCTCCGCCAGCGGCCCGTGTTCTCTGTCATCTCCCTTTCAAATAATATATTATCTTCTGGTTCTTTAATCTTTGTTGTACAACCTATAACTATCAAATTTATTCATTGTAAACCAACTCAAAGCTCTAAATTGATGACCACATCTGCTACTATGATCTTGAAATATTTTTCTTGGGTCTCTGTTTCTATACTGAGAAAGGGAGCCTTGGCGCAGTGGTAAAGCTGTTGCCCCGTGACCATTAGGTCACGGGTTCAAGTCCTGGAAACAGCCTCTTACAGAAATGTAGTGAAAGGTTGCATACTATAGATTCAAAGTGGTCGGACCCTTCCGCGGACCCTGCGCAAGCGGGAGCTACATGCACCAGGCTGCCCTTTTTTCTGTTTCTATACTGAACTTTAGGTAATCACCTACTGCTAAAAGACTTGCCCAGGCTATCTATGTCAAACATAATGATGCTCTCAATCATCCTGATGGGAAAAAATATCTCAAGTCATTGCTAAAACCTAATTTTATCAACAATGACTAACATTTTGAAAACATACCAGGTTTGTCGTAATGGATCAGATCAAGAGGTGCACATGCCCGCAAATCTGAAGTTATTAAAACATGTACCTTTTTCAAAGCACTCATGGTTTTAAATGAGATACAAGCACTACCTTGAAAAAAAGGCCTCCTTAGCTGGTATATATTTTCTCGTATACATGGGGATCTAAATTCTTAATGTGTGTGCTTGCTCAAATGGAAGATTATTGAAAAATACACACTTTTCATTACTACTAGCCATGTCTTCTCAGAATGATTGAATAAATTCCATTCCTTTGTGCTGCACTTTACCTTCCATGGTTTTTGCAAAAGATGGCATAATATGCCACTTGCACCACCATTGATCTTTGAAATTTAGTTACTCCAGTTTTTTGTAAATAACAATTGTGTAGTCTTTGCCCTTTCCACTTACCATTACCGTTTTTGTGATGATACTTCACTTGAAATTTGTTTGGTGCTCCTCATCTGAAAATAGATTCATAACGAGGTCACTTTTGTAATGCATGGGAGTTCAGGTTTTTTTTGCATGCATAGTTATATATGTTTATTTCTTTGAATTGAAAAGTTAGTGCATCTTGGTTGTTTCTGTTGTTTATCCAGGAGGTTCTTATAAATATATCTATGCCATTAACTGTCATCATTGTGTTTACAGCAGTTCATGGACCATCATGATGATATACTTAGTTCTTTAAACAAGAATGTTAAGAACTAAGGAGGGTTGTCTTGTCGAAGAGCTCTGTCGTGATGGCATCGCCACTCAGTGATGCCTCAGCAGGAAGGCCAATCGCGGGGAGGTGCGACATGGGTGGCCTAAAGAGCTAATTTGGTGTCCTCTCTTTGCCTCTTGTTTCCTCCGGCACTCGGATTTTGATGGCTAATATATTGACTTTCTAAACATCTTTAATTTATAAGGGATGTGGTAGTTATATACTTTTCATTTATGATAAGGGAGATCAAATCTGGGTGTTTTGCTTGCTGCTTTCTACTCCCTCCATTCCAAAATAGATTTTTTAGAGAAAAGGCATACGCCCGACTTTATAGATAAAGCCATGAGGCAGGTAGCAACCACACAGAAGTTTGAAACAAACAACCAACCAGACCCCAACCATGGGTCAAATAGAAGACCCGGAAAGAGACTACCCAAAATAAACTCGCCATCGGCGCCCACATCAACTAAGCATCCTGCTCTTGACTGCAAAGATTAGACGCCGAGGCCCGAACTTTGGAGATTAGCATAGAAAGCACTTCCTGGTCGTCCTCCTTAGTTAATGATTTCCATTGCTGCAAGAGAGCACATGATTTAAATAAGCAATCAGCAGGTTTAGCCGGAAACACATGTTCAATTGTAAACTTGTCCCTAGTCGTCCAAAGGGACCAGCACATAGCACCCAGGCCCACCCAAAAGATACGTCTGGAGACGCCAGACAAGTTACTTGCTAGGGTCCGGAGCTCTGAGAAGGAAGCAGGGGCCCAGGTAACATGAAGCCATTCTCTAACGCAGCTCCAAATGAGCTTAGCCAAGGCACAATGGAAGAAGATGTGTTCTGTATCCTCCAATTCACCACATAGAGCACAAAATTGAGAACCCGGCCCATTTCTTTTGTGAATCTGGTCAGCCGAAGGCAACCGGCCCCTAAAGGCTTGCCACAGGAAAATCTTAACTTTAGGAGGGATCCGGGCCTTCCAAATCTGAGAGAAACGGTTAAAGGGGAGCCACCAATAAGTTTAGAGTAAAGTGATTTAACAGAAAAGCGCCCCAAGGCAGAGTGCGGCCAGATCATGTTGGGGAACGTAGTAATTTCAAAAAAATTCCTACGCACACGCAAGATCATGGTGATGTATAGCAACGAGAGGGGAGAGTGTTGTCTACATACCCTTGTAGACCGTAAGCGGAAGCGTTAGCACAACGCGGTTGATGTAGTCGTACGTCTTCACGGCCCGACCGATCAAGCACCAAACTATGGCACCTCCGAGTTCTAGCACACGTTCAGCTCAATAACGTCCCTCGAACTCTGATCCAGCCGAGTGTCGAGGGAGAGTTCCGTCAGCACGACGGCGTGGTGACGATCTTGATGTTCTACTATCGCAGGGCTTCGCCTAAGCACCGCTACGATATTATCGAGGTGTACTATGGTGGAGGGGGGAACTGCACACGGCTAAGAGATCCAAAGGATCAATTGTTGTGTCTTTGGTGCTAGCCCTGCCCCTCTATTTATATGTTGAGCCCCGGGGTCGAAACTTGGAGCAAAAGCCTCCTCAAAGTCAGTTTTGCCTGAAAGGCAAGAGTCCCACTCGGACTCCAGGACCAAACGCCACAATCCATGGCGTCTGGCCCAGACGCCATGGGGCTCGGCGTCTGGCCCAGGGCCAGACGCCAGGGTCTCCGGCGTTTGGCCCCCTGGCCCCCGCAAAACTCCTTTTGCACCGACCTAAAGCCTCATGGGCTTGACCCCTTGGCCTAACCATATCATCCAATATATGAATCTTTACGTCTCGACCATTTCGAGACTCCTCGTCATGTCCCCGATCTTATCCGGGACTCCGAACTCCTTCGGTACATCAAAACATGTAAACTCATAATATAACTGTCATCGAAACCTTAAGCGTGTGGACCCTACGGGTTCGAGAACAATGTAGACATGACCGAAACACGTTTCCTATCAATAACCAATAGCGGAACCTGGATGCTCATATTGGCTCCCACATATTCTACGAAGATCTTTATCGGTCAGACCGCAGAACAACATACATTGTTCCCTTTGTCATCGGTATGTTACTTACCCGAGATTCGATCGTCGGTATCCAATACCTAGTTCAATCTCGTTACCAGCAAGTCTCTTTACTCGTTACGTAATGCATCATTCCGTAACTAACTCATTAACTACATTGCTTGCAAGGCTTATAGTGATGTGCATTACCGAGAGGGCCCAGAGATACCTCTCCGACAATCGGAGTGACAAAACCTAATCTCGAAATACGCCAACCCAACATGTACCTTTGGAGACACCTGTAGTACTCCTTTATAATCACCCAATTACGTTGTGACGTTTGGTAGTACCCAAAGTGTTCCTCCGGTAAACGGGAGTTGCATAATCTCATAGTTACAGGAACATGTATAAGTCATGAAGAAAGCAATAGCAACATACTAAACGATCAAGTGCTAGGCTAACAGAATGGGTCATGTCAATCACATCATTCTCCTAATGATGTGATCTCGTTAATCAAATGACAACACATGTCTATGGTTAGGAAACATAACCATCTTTGATTAATGAGCTAGTCAAGTAGAGGCATACTAGTGACGTTATGTTTGTCTATGTATTCACACATGTATCATGTTTCCGGTTAATACAATTCTAGCATGAATAATAAACATTTATCATGAAATAAGGAAATAAATAATAACTTTATTATTGCCTCTAGGGCATATTTCCTTCAGTCTCCCACTTGCACTAGAGTCAAGAATCTAGTTCACACTGCCATGTGATTTAACACCAATATTCACATCTGTATGTGATTAATACCCATAGTTCACATTGTTATGTGATCAACACCCAAAGGGTTTACTAGAGTCAATAATCTAGTTCACATCACTATGTGATTAACACCCAAATAGTACTAAGGTATGATCATGTTTTGCTTGTGTGAGAAGTTTAGTCAACGAGTCTGTCATAATCAGAGTCGTATGTTTTTGCAAATATTCTATGTCCAGAATGCTCTGCACGGAGCTACTCTAGCTAATTGCTCCCACTTTCAATATGCATCCAGATTGAGACTTAGAGTCATCTGGATTGGTGTAAAAGCTTGTATCGACGTAACCTTTTACGACGAACCTTTTGTCACCTCCATAATTGAGAAACATATCCTTATTCCACTAAGGATAATTTTGACCAATGTCCAGTGATCTACTCCTAGATCACTATTGTACTCCCTTGCCAAACCAGGATAGAGTATACAATAGGTCTGGTCCATAGCATGGCATACTTTTATAGAAACTATGACTGATGCATAGGGAATGACTTTCATTCTCTTTCTATTTTCTGCCGTGGTCGGGATTTGAGTCTTACTCAATTTCATACCTTTGCAACACCGGCAAGAACTCTTGCTTTGAATGTTCCATTTTGAACTACTTCAAAATCTTGTCAAGGTATGTACTCATTGAAAATCTTATCAAGCGTCTTGATATATCTTAATAGATCTTGATGCTCAATGTGTAAGTAGCTTTGCTGAGGTCTTTCTTTGAAAAAACTCCTTTTAAACACTCCTTTATGCTTTGCAGAATAATTCTACATTATTTCCGATTAACAATATGTCATTCACATATACTTATCAGAAATGTTGTAGTGCTCCCACTCACTTTCTTGTAAATACAGGCTTCACCGTAAGTCTGTACAAAACTATATGCTTTGATCAACTTATCAAAGCGTATATTCCAACTCTGAGATGCTTGCACCAGTCCATAGATGGATCGCTGGAGCTTGCACATTTTGTTAGCACCTTTAGGATTGACAAAACCTTCTGGTTGCATCATATACAACTCTTCTTTAAGAAGACCATTAAGGAATGCAGTTTTGACATCCACTTGCCAGATTTCATAAAATGTGGCAATTGCTAACATGATTCGGACAGACTTAAGCATCGCTACAGTTGAGAAAATCTCATTGTAGTCAACACCTTGAACTTGTCAAAAACCTTTTTGCGACAAGTCGAGCTTTGTAGATAGTAACACTACTATCAACGTCCGTCTTCCTCTTGAAGATCCATTTATTTCTTATGGTTTGCCGATCATCGGGCAAGTCCACCAAAGTCCACACTTTGTTCTCATACATGGATCCTATCTCAGATTTCATGGCCTCCAGCCATTTTGCCGAATCTGGGCTCATCATCGCTTCCTCATAGTTCGTAGGTTTATCATGGTCTAGTAACATGACTTTCAGAACAGGATTACCGTACCACACTGGTGCGGACCGTACTCTGGAAGACCTACGAGGTTCTGTAGTAACTTGATCTGAAGTTTCATGATCATCATCATTAGCTTCCTCACTAATTGGTGTAGGAATCACTGGAACTGATTTCAGTGATGAACTTCCATTTCGGGAGAAGGTATAGTTACCTCATCAAGTTCTACTTTCCTCCCACTCACTTCTTTCGAGAGAAACTCCTTCTCTAGAAAGGATCCATTTTTAGCAACGAATATCTTGCCTTCGGATCTGGGATAGAAGGTGTACCCAACAATTTCCTTTGGGTATTCTATGAAGACGCACTTCTCCGATTCGGGTTTGAGCTTATCAGGATGAAACTTTTTTCACATAAGCATCGCAGCCCCAAACTTTAAGAAACGACAACTTGGGTTTCTTGCTAAACCACAGTTCATATGGTGTCGTCTCAACGGATTTAGATGGTGCCCTTTTAACATGAATGCAGCTATCTCTAATGCATAACCCCAAAACAATAGTGGTAAATTAGTAGGAGACATCATAGATCACACCATATCCAATAAAGTGCGGTTATGACGTTCGGACACACCATAACGTTGTGGTATTCCAGGTGGCGTGAGCTGTGAAACTATTCCACGTTGTTTTAATTGAAGACCAAACTCGTAACTCAAATATTCGTCTCCGCGATCAGATCGCAGAAACTTTATTTTCTTGTTACGATGATTTTTCCACTTCACTCTGAAATTCTTTGAACCTTTCAACCATCTCAGACTTATGTTTCATCAAGTAGATATACCCATATCTGCTCAAATCATCTTGTGAAGGTCAGAAAATAACGATACCTGCCACGAGCATCAACACTCATTGGATCGCATACATCGGTATGTATTATTTCCAATAAGTCAGTAGCTTGTTCCATTGTTCTGGAGAACGGAGTCTTAGTCATCTTGCCCAAAAGGCACGGTTCGCAAGCATCAAATGATTCATTACCAAGTGATTCCGAAAATCCATCTTTATGGAGTTCCTTCATGCGCTTTACACTGATATGACTCAAACGGCAGTGCCACAAATAAGTTGCACTATCATTATTAACTTTGCATCTTTTGGCATCAATATTATGAATATGTGTATCACTACGATCGAGATCCAACAAACTATTTTCATTGGGTGTATGACCATTAAAGGTTTTATTCATGTAAACAGAACAACAATTATTCTCTAACTTTAAATGAATAACCGTCTTGCAATAAACATGATCAAATCATATTCATGCTCACCGCAAACTCCAAATAACATTTATTTAGGTTTAACACTAATCTCGAAAATATTAGGGAGTGTGTGATGATGATCATATCAATCTTGGAACTACTTCCAACACTCATCGTCACTTCCCCTTCAACTAGTTTCTGTTTATTATGTAACTCCTGTTTCGAGTTACTAATCTTAGCAACCGAACAAGTATCAAATACTCAGGGGCTACTATAAACACTAGTAAGGCACACATCAAACACCTGTATATCAAATATACCCTTGTTCACTTTGCCATCCTTCTTATCCACCAAATATTCAGGGCATTTCCGCTTCCAGTGACCATTTCCTTTGCAGTGTAATCACTCAGTTTCAGGCTTTGGTCCAGCTTTGAGCTTCTTCGCGAGAGTGACAACTTGCTTGTCATTCTACTTGAAGTTCCCTTTCTTTCCCTTTGCCCTTTTCTTGAAACTAGTGATCTTGTCAACCATCAACACTTGATGCTCTTTCTTGATTTCTACCTTCGTCGATTTCAACATCACGAAGAGCTCGGGAATCGTTTTCGTCATCCCTTGCATACTATAGTTCATCACGAAGTTCTACTAACTTAGTGATGGTGACTAGAGAATTCTGTCAATCACTATCTTATCTGGAAGATTAACTCCCACTTGATTCAAGCGATTGAAGTACCCAGACAATCTGAGCACATGCTCACTAGTTGAGCGATTCTCCTCCATCTTTTAGCTATAGAACTTGTTGGAGACTTCATATCTCTCAACTCGGGTATTTGCTTGAAATATTAACTTCAATTCCTGGAACATCTCATATGGTCCATGACGTTCAAAACGTCTTTGAAGTCCCGATTCTAAGCCGTTAAGCATGGTGCACTAAACTATCAAGTAGTCATCATATTGAGCTAGCCAAACGTTCATAACGTCTGCATCTGCTCCTGCAATAGGTCTGTCACCTAGCGGTGCATTAAGGACATAATTCTTCTGTGCAGCAATGAGGATAAACCTCAGATCACGGATCCAATCCGCATCATTGCTACTAACATCTTTCAACACAATTTTCTCTAGGAACATATCAAAATAAACATATGAAAGCAACAACGCAAGCTATTGATCTACAACATAATTTGCAAAATACTACTAGGACTAAGTTCATGATAAATTTAAGTTCAATTAATCATATTACTTAAGAACTCCCACTTAAGTGATCACGTGATCCAAATCAACTAAACCATGTCCGATCATCACGTGAGATGGAGTAGTTTCAATGGTGAACATCACTATGTTGATCATATCTACTATATGATTCACGTTCGACCTTTCGGTCTCCGTGTTCCGAGGCCATATCTGTATATGCTAGGCTCGTCAAGTTTAACCTGAGTATTCCGCGTGTGCAACTGTTTTGCACCTGTTGTATTTGAACGTAGAGCCTATCACACCCGATCATCACGTGGTGTCTCAGCACGAAGAACTTTCGCAACGGTGCATACTCAGGGAGAACACTTCTTGATAATTAGTGAGAGATCATCTTAAAATGCTACCGTCAATCAAAGCAAGATAAGATGCATAAAGGATAAACATCACATGCAATCAATATAAGTGATATGATATGGCCATCATCATCTTGTGCTTGTGATCTCCATCTTCGAAGCACCGTCATGATCACCATCGTCACCGGCGCGACACCTTGATCTCCATCGTAGCATCGTTGTCGTTACGCCATCTATTGCTTCTACGACTATCGCTACCGCTTAGTGATAAAGTAAAGCAATTACAGGGCGTTTGCATTTCATACAATAAAGCGACAACCATATGGCTCCTGCCAGTTGCCGATAA
Organism: Triticum aestivum; assembly: GCF_018294505.1. Taxonomy (NCBI): domain Eukaryota; kingdom Viridiplantae; phylum Streptophyta; class Magnoliopsida; order Poales; family Poaceae; genus Triticum; species Triticum aestivum. Next base: position 180,067,520 of record NC_057810.1, on the reverse strand, counting down.
CTTCGGTTACAAAACATGATCATCTCATACAATAAAATATAGCATCACGTCTTGACCATATCACATCACAACATGCCCTGCAAAAACAAGTTAGACGTCCTCTACTTTGTTGTTGCAAATTTTACGTGGCTGCTATGGGCTTAGCAAGAACCGTTCTTACCTACGCATCAAAACCACAACGATAGTTCATCAAGTTAGTGTTGTTTTAACCTTCGCAAGGACCGGGCGTAGCCACACTCGATTCAGCTAAAGTGAGAGAGACAGACACCCGCCAGCCACCTTTAAGCACGAGTGCTCGTAACGGTGAAACCAGTCTCGCGTAAGCGTACGCGTAATGTCGGTCCGGGCCGCTTCATCTCACAATACCGCTGAACCAAAGTATGACATGCTGGTAAGCAGTATGACTTGTATCGCCCACAACTCACTTGTGTTCTACTCGTGCATATAACATCAACGCATAAAACCTAGCTCGGATGCCACTGTTGAGGAACGTAGTAATTTCAAAAAAATTCCTACGCACACGCAAGATCATGGTGATGTATAGCAACGAGAGGGGAGAGTGTTGTCTACATACCCTTGTAGACCGTAAGCGGAAGCGTTAGCACAACGCGGTTGATGTAGTCGTACGTCTTCACGGCCCGACCGGTCAAGCACCAAAACTACGGCACCTCCGAGTTCTAGCACACGTTCAGCTCGATGAAGTCCCTCGAACTCCAATCCAGCCGAGTGTCGAGGGAGAGTTTCGTCAGCACGACGGCGTGGTGACGATCTTGATGTTCTACTGTCGCAGGGCTTCGCCTAAGCACCGCTACGATATTATCGAGGTGTACTATGGTGGAGGGGGGCACCGCACAAGGCTAAGAGATCCAAAGGATCAATTGTTGTGTCTTTGGTGCTAGCCCTGCCCCTCTATTTATATGTTGAGCCCCGGGGTCGAAACTTGGAGCAAAAGCCTCCTCAAAGTCGGTTTTGCCCGAAAGGCTCCCACTCGGACTCCAGGACCAAACGCCACAATCCATGGCATCTGGCCCAGACGCCATGGGCCTCGGCGTCTGGCCCAGGGCCAGACGCCAGGATCTCCGGCGTTTGGCCCCCTGGCCCCCGCAAAACTCCTTTTGCACCGACCTAAAGCCTCATGGGCTTGACCCCTTGGCCTAACCATATCATCCAATATATGAATCTTTACGTCTCGACCATTTCGAGACTCCTCGTCATGTCCCCGATCTCATCCGGGACTCTGAACTCCTTCAGTACATCAAAACATGTAAACTCATAATATAATTGTCATCGAAACCTTAAGCGTGCGGCCCTACGGGTTCGAGAACAATGTAGACATGACCGAAACACGTTTCCGGTCAATAACCAATAGCGGAACCTGGATGCTCATATTGGCTCCCACATATTCTACGAAGATCTTTATCGGTCAGACCGCATAACAACATACGTTGTTCCCTTTGTCATCGGTATGTTACGTACCCGAGATTCGATCGTCGGTATCCAATACCTAGTTCAATCTCGTTACCAGCAAGTCTCTTTACTCTTTACGTAATGCATCATTCCGTAACTAACTCATTAGCTACATTGCTTGCAAGGCTTATAGTGATGTGCATTACCGAGAGGGCCCAGAGATACCTCTCCGACAATCGGAGTGACAAAACCTAATCTCGAAATACGCCAACCCAACATGTACCTTTGGAGACACCTGTAGTACTCCTTTATAATCACCCAGTTACGTTGTGACGTTTGGTAGTACCCAAAGTGTTCCTCCGGTAAACGGGAGTTGCATAATCTCATAGTTACAGGAACATGTATAAGTCATGAAGAAAGCAATAGCAACATACTAAATGATCAAGTGCTAGGCTAACAGAATGGGTCATGTCAATCACATCATTCTCCTAATGATGTGATCCCGTTAATCAAATGACAACACATGTCTATGGTTAGAAAACATAACCATCTTTGATTAATGAGCTAGTCAAGTAGAGGCATACTAGTGACGTTATGTTTGTCTATGTATTCACACATGTATCATGTTTCCGGTTAATACAATTCTAGCATGAATAATAAACATTTATCATGAAATAAGGAAATAAATAATAACTTTATTATTGCCTCTAGGGCATATTTCCTTCAGATCACCGAGTCCAAATTCACGGAGAGCATTGGGAAGAAGGCAGTAAGGCATTGCCAATCTTCAAACTCTTCAGGCGACAAGGATCGGTGAAAGGTCAGGTTCCAACCATGGGCAGCCAACTTCGCAATAGAAATATCCGGGTCAGGGCAATAAGAAAATAAGGTGGGGAATGTCACAGAGAGCGGTGAATCTCCACACCACCAGTCCAGCCAAAATCTAATTGAGGAGCCATCCCCAACTACAAATTTAACATGAGCCTGGAACAAAGGCCTAACTTTAACCAAGGCCTTCCAAAACTGAGAACCACCACGAGCATTAGCAAACATCGGGCTAGAGGAAGGAAAATACGTAGCCTTAAGAATGGAGAGCCAGAGTGGCTGATCCCCAGCACTCATAATCTTCCACCACCATTTAATCATCAAACATTGGTTCATGATGGAAGTATTGATGATACCCAACCCTCCAAGGTTTTTGGGTCTGCACATTAGTTTCCACTTAACGAAACAACATTACGATGATTATCAGTAGCATTCCAATAAAAAAAATCACGGTGTTTGTCGAAACCAGCATGGATCCCGCCCGATAATAAGTAGAAGCCCATAAGAACATGGGGAGGGAAGACAGACAAGCATTGATCAAAGCAACTTTACCCGGGTTGGTATCATACCTCCCACGCTAGGGTAACACCCTGTTGCCCACCTTGGTGACCATCGGGGCAAATTCTTTCGCATGAAGTACGTCCGGAGAAATGGGAAGGCCCAGATATTTGAAAGGGAAGGACCCTAGCTTACAATTAAGAAGGTGTGCCACACGCACAGCTTCAGCGTCACCCACACCAGTAACAATAATCTCGCTCTTCGCAAAGTTGATCTTAAGACCCGACATAGCTTCGAAGCAGAGGAGAATGAATTTGAGGTTAGCGAGGCAGGAGTCATCCAACTCGACCATAATAATAGTGTCATCCACATATTGAAGGTGAGTCATCCCTTCAGGTAGAAGATTAGAAATAACCGGAGCGATGTGCCCATGAATAGCTGCCCTGGAGAGGATACGGGAAAGGGCATCCGCCACAAAATTGAACAAGATGGGAGATGCAGGGTCGCCTTGCCGAAGGCCCCTGCCATTAGAAAAAAAAATACTAACCTGACCTTTAACTGAAATGGCAGTATGGCCTCCCGAGACCAACTGCATGATTTTGTGCACAAAGGGTCCCTCAAACCCTTTTGCCAAAAGCACCCTCCTCAAAAAAGGCCAGCTCACCGAGTCGTAGGCATTCTCAAAATCAAGCTTTAGAATCACGGCTTTAGACTTACGGATCTTGAGGTCATTCACAATTTCATGTAAACATAGGATCCCAACCAAAATGAAACGACCTTTGATAAAGGCAGATTGGAAGGAGCTGGTGGAACAGTGAGCAATGGGGGAAAGGCGCGTGGCGAGCCCTTTGGCAGGGAATTTAGCGAAATTATTGATTAGGGCAATAGGCCGAAACTGCGAGATCAGGAATTTAGCGAAATTATTTATGTCACCCAATCTATGCTCCAGCCTGTTTCTATGTGCCAAAATAGATGACTCAACTTTATACTAAGTTAGTACAAAGTTGAGTCATCTATTTTAGAACAGAGGGAGTAGGAGTTTCCCCTCTGTCTACTGTCAAATGTGGAACGCTATGTCCTGATCATGTGAAAATGTACCCTGTTGCAGTTGCTCTGTCTTCACAAATTACTATCCAACTGTAAGTCTGTTCTAAAGTCTAAGCCCTATGTAAATCTCATGGAAGATTGGCCCATTTAATTTGAACCAAAAAGGGTAATATGCTCCGAGTTGCTTGGATCTGTCCAGAGCTGAAAAATAGATATACTTTGAAAGCTTGATATATGAGTATTTAACTGAAGGAGTAGACATTTCTTGTTCTTGGTCGTCGCAATTTTTGTTTATTCCATTCAAAAGAGATGGATTACAATTACTTTACACGCACACCCACAACCACACCCGGGCACAAGGTCTGTTATTCCTTTAAATTGATTATTATGACATAAAAACAGGCTGGGGCATAGATTGGGTGACGTAAATATATGAATTGTTCAGAAAATACCAAATGGAACTCCACCAGACATTAACCAGCTGAGAGGATAGGCGACATTAACCAGAAAATACCAAATAGAACTCCCAGACACCGCCGCCTCTGCATCCACCTTGCTCCGCATAGCAGCATGTGTGCGGAAGCGGGAAAGGCGACCAGGAGGCAGGAGCAGATAGGCGTCGGCAACATGCACGGGGTGCGAAGTCCGGTAAGATGGGCGTGGCCTCCCCGTAGGCATTTCAGGATGGCGTGCCCGACGGCTCGGAATGTGCCTGCCCGGTGCACAGAAGGTATGCCTCAGGGCACGCCGGTGGCAACATGCACCTCGAGGCCCCGAAGCAGCCCAACCAGTACAGAGCCCCTCCGTACAGGAGGAACCCTGCCGCCGATGGAGCCAGCAATGGTGACGCGTATGAGAGCTCGGCCTTGGTGGCCCGCACGCAGTATGGGAGGATCACGTCCGCGCTAGAGGGCAGCAACGAGCAGATCACGCGGCACGAGAAGGTGCGCAGGATTTGCACCGATGCAAGGTGTCTCCCCATAGCAGCATGTGTGCAGCGACGGGGACAGGCAACCACATGCAGATTTTGAGGAGCGGCACGAGCATCAAGCACTGGATGATGCCAAGGTGAGCTTCCCCTGCGCTCCTGACCGCTCTCTCTCAATAATCTCCTCCTGATCTGGCTATTTATACATCTCCGTATGTCATTGGTGTTCTTCTAATTTGCAGGGATTATAGCAAGCAACCGTAGGTGGGTGAGTTCTTTCTTCTTGCATGAAATTCTTCTACTGATTCCTCAATGCTCTGTTCGTGACTTTGTTCTTGTTTTATCCTTTTTTTACTTTCCAGTTTCGATGCAATGGATATTGATTGTGGTAGTTTAGTGCAAAAATGTGTAACACTTATTTGATTTTTTATAATGAATTAGGTGGACTTTATGGGTAGTACTCTCACTGCTTAGCAAAGAGAATGAAGGGTTGACATTTACAGTCATGTTTGCCCTGCACAATTCCTGCAAGAGATGTACAGTGATCATCCTGATAACAGGCAAATCTCCTGTAACAAAACTTTTAGTGAGTACTACATCGGTCTGACTGCTGAAATACCATGCTTCAGAAAAAAAAAAGGCAAAAATGTTTTACGACTGAGGCATGGGAAGTATAGAGCAAAGAATGTGGTTTACAGTTTCCCTATTTTGTTAGATCAGGTAAGGTGTTGATTTGTTGCTTCATGTCAGCTATGTATGTAATCAAGAATCAGAAAAGCATACCAATATACTGCAATTCCAAAACTTAGAAAAATGAGAAGGATGCCCAAACCTACAGATTTGTATTTAATTTTTAGTACTACATGTTGCCACTGGGTCATTCTGCCATGTAATGTTCTTATACAAATATGTTTTATTAAATTCAGATTTCTCAGCGTGATAACCATATTTTCAACTAAAAAAGTGCTTCCTTAACTGGTCTATAGATGTTATACAAATATTATTTCTTTTACAAACTCAGATTTCTCAGCGTGATAAACATATTTTGAGTATAGCATGATTTGACACATGGGCTTTCTACTACCAATATCGAATATGTCCTTGCAAAATGAAAAAAAATCATCAACAACATGGGTTTAGCGAGCTTGTTGATGTGCGGGGTCCATCACGCGAAGGCAGCCCGAAGCTTCCCAGCTCTTGACCAAGTCAAAATTGAGCACGAGGCGATCGACTCTCAGCGTTTTCACCGCTAGGAAGCTTAGAGCATCCCTAGCAGACCTCGTATACCGCGGACCTTTAAAGGCCCTGTTTGGATACTCTAATTTAGCTAGAGGTTAGAGTTAGTTTCTAGCTCATGACTAACCCTGAACTAACTAACTCTAGCCAAAGAGGTGTTTGGATCACAAGGTTAGATTGACAATAAATGCACTTGATAGAGAAAGAAAAGTGGATTTTCAGTGGGTCCCATGAGAACTAGCTCTAATTAGCACCTCTTGACTGGCGGGATAGAGGAAAAAGTGATTTTTCAGTGGACCCCATGAGAACTAGCTCCAATTAGCACCTCTTGGATGGGATAGTTTTTTTTGGTGGGTTAGGTGCAACTAGATCCAATCTAACACTCATGTTTGGATACTTTAGGGCTATTTTAGCCCCAACTAGCTCAAACTAATTCTAACCCATGGAACCAAACAGGGCCAAAGTCGTTATAATGGCTGAGAAAAACGTGTTTTAAGGATTGAGTTTTGCTGCAGCTGAACAGATCCCGTAATAGTCAACCTGTAAAAAGAAATATTCTCTGGTTGTCCTCTTTCTCACGCCAATTTGAAATCGGCACATAGTGTAGGCCAGCGCAGCCGCCAGCGGACGGGCGGAGGAGGAAGACGCGGGGCGGCCGCGGCGCGCAAGCGGAGGCCGGACTCCAAGGACCTGTGGCCCTCGGGAGAGACACGCATCAAGCTAGCTAGCTCTGTTTGAATCAATCGATTGAGCTAGCTAGCTAGCTCCGTTCGAGAGTCGTGGAGCCACGAGCGAGCGCGACGGCCGAGGCGGGCGGCGGGCGAGCACGGCTGCCGGGCAGGAGGCCGGCGTCGGGGACGGACGGACGGTGCCGAGCCATGAAGGTTCCTACTCCCTCCTTTTATGTATATAGGGCCTAATGCGTTTTCCGAGACTAATTTTGACTACATGTTAGAGTAATAATATATGGCATGCAAGTTACACAAAGCACATCATCAAATTCGTACATGGAAGGAGCTTCTAATGATATAATTTTCACATTATACATCTTATATATTATTAATCTTATCAATAGTCAAAGGCAACCTCGAAAAATGTATTAGGCCCTATATATATGGAAGGAGGCAGTAGTTAGATTCCCGCCAACGATCTTTCGCGTATACAGGGCCCCCTCGGGTTGGCTCTGAAATCCTTATTTTCACAATTTCGACGGGATGTTTCCGCGCCCCTCAAAAAAATTTACGGGTCAAGCATGTTTGTTTATAGTGTCTGATCGTGCGGCTTTTTTCGCACTAACCCGTATTTGACGGTTATTTTGCGAGTTGGAGCATTATACGGGGTCTCTTAGTGATATAGGAGATTCCTCCTAGCCTGCATCACATTTTAAATACTTTTCACCGTCTGTAATACCTTCATTTTAAATTACAAGTGTACTCTCTCCGTTTCAAAATAGGCCAGTACTGGGCGCCGGTGCACCGGTCGAAACTTTCGGCCGGTCCAGCCGTAGTCGTTCGATTCACGTAATAATAATCGTCCAGATTGCATCTCCTCCCTTGCGCGTGGGTCAAAGCCTCCTCCATCCTCACGTACAGGCTCGTTGCCGTCGGTAGCTTGCTCGCCGGAGCCGCTCGTCAGAGCCGCTCGTCGGCGCGCTCGTCAGAGCCGCTCGCTGGAGCTGCTCGTCGGCGCGCTCATCGGAGCCGCTCGCCGGACCTGCTCGTCGGCTTCCTCGTCGGCCTGCTCGTCGGCTTCCTCGCCGGGGTTGCTCGCCGGAGCCGCCGCTCGCCTGCATGCTCATCGGAGCTGCTCGCCGGTGCGCCATGTGCGATCGAACTTCGCCATGGCCGTTGCAGCAAATCACGTCGCCGGACGCAGCTTTTTTTGTGGCCGGTTGTAGCAAAAATCACGAAGCCATGTGCGATGTAGCAAAATGCGACACCGGTAGTAGCAAAATACGATGCCGGTTGTAGCATATTGTGATGCCAGTTGAAGCATCTAGCAAAAAAGATGTTGGTTTCAGCATCCCTGTGACAACGGTGGTCACATGTAGCAAAAAACATGGTGGTCATGCGATGTAACAAAAAGCGACGTTAGATGTAACTGTGTGGGACGCCGGTTGTAACAATTTGTGACAACGGTGGTAACATGCAAAAAAAACACAGGGCCGTATAATATAGCAAATCGTGAAGCCGGTTGTAGCTGCGTGGAAGCAGCTTGTAGCAATTTGAGACAACGGTTGTAGCATTAGGGAAACTACGATGTGGGCTGGAGGTAGAAGGGGAAGAGATAAGATAGAAAAGAGAGCCAGATGCGTAGGACCCGCCATGTGCGGGAGCAGTTTTGCATGCAGCAGTTTTGCGGAGAGCTAGGTGCGTAGGACCCGCCATGTGCGGGAGCAGTTTTGCATGCGGCTGCGCGTGCGGGTCGTGCTGCATGTGCGGGGGTTTGGGTGTGAGCGCGAGCGGCCGGCCGAAAGTTCGGCCGGCGCGCCGTTTCGAAACATTTCCCTTCAAAATAAGTGTCGTAGTTTTAATTCAAATTCGACACTTATTTTGGCTCTTCCAAGGAAATGATGCATGAAGAACAAGAAAAACTCCATTAAAACAGAGCAATTTTTCTGATTCATGTAGTAACTTGGCTGTTTGCTATCAATTTCATTTAAAACAACAAAGGACAAACATATGCAGGCACTGTGCATCACAGATAGAGAACAAAAGAAGCAATCTTTGAGCCCACAACGCCTAAAGCATACAAGGTACACAACTTGACTATCCAAAGTAAGCAATTTGTCCTGCATCACTTTGCCTAGCCCGATAACAAATCTTGCATTATACTTCCTCCGTCCGAAAAATCTTGTCTCAAACTTGTCCCTCAAATGGACGTATCTAGCACTAACTCGGTGCTAGACACATTCATTTGAGGGACAAGCTTTTTCGGACGGAGGGTGTACATGCTGAAGTTAAGAGGCATTTCCTAGGAATGGCATAGCCCTGGGGAGACCAAACACATTATATGTTACTGTTCATATCTTTGGCAGTATATAGCAATGTTGGTGCACAAGGATACAGTCTCATGGTTGTCGGTTTGTAACAGTCACCTTCATCCTGCACCTACCAATCTGATCACTTCTTCAGCTCAGGAATTCCTGTGAGCTTATCATCAGCAGCAGCGTCGTCCTTTGCTCTTACTAGATGACCAGTTGCGCCAATGGCACAAAGGCCGAGAGCAAGCCATGTATTGAAAGAGTGTACATTAATATTATTCGGGCACATATTGAAGTGATAAACATTAGACAGAGTCATAGCTGCACGTTTGACCATGGCGGCAAAAGCAAAAGCGAGCCAAGCATTTAAAGCATGTGCATGAGATTGATTTAGAATCAACTTAAAGATACTTATATTCCATTACATGAAAGCTTGGTGCTTAAAAGAAAATATTCAGATCACTTGGTAATAGCATACATTGGCTTTAAAAGACAGGCTATATTAGCATAGATGGATGGTGTATATAGTGATTGCCGTTAACCATCGCTCGAGTCTTGTACCTGCCGTCGGCAGGAAGGAAGGAACCTACGACCTAGGCGGACGAACAACCTAGCCGCACACTGCAGACAGGATCAGAGGCCTATAGACGAACAAAAAGAATCAAGCGACTATGTATAAAACAATAAGCAGATGGTACACTTTATTAATTATTTTTCTAGCTGTTTTTCCTTTATCACCAAGTAGTGCGTATTAGTTGGGTAAGAAATAACCAGGTGGTACACTTGATATTGGAACCCCCAATACATTTATTATTCTCTATTCATCCAAAGAACAAACCCGAGCAGGCATTGCGAGACTATTAAGAATCGGTATGAAACTAAGAAAAGTGGGCATCCTCAATAAAGATGGATATTGACCAATGGCATATGAGCACACAATCACCCAGGAAGAAAACCACCAGGACAAGCATAAGGTAAAACAAAAATTTATGATAAACAGTCTGTAGATAACAATATATATAGCTTCAAGTGCACTATATACCAGTAGACATGACCATGAGGACAGATTCAAAGCCAAATGGCATGGAAAGGAGTCAAATATATACCATAGAAAAACAAAACTGGGAGTGTCAAAAAGACGTAAACAGAGTATACAGATAGAACGGCATGGTAAGATAAATAACATGATGTAACAGTGGCTATGATTTGTTTCTGTTAAAACCATCACAGAGAAATAAAATTCACATGAAAATATTTGCTTCCTACAGGCTTACAATGATAGGTATAACTACTTAAACTCATAATTGGATAAGAAGAATGTATGATAAAGGCTGGAAGATGCAAAAGGACAACAAATTTAAACAGAGCCTTTGTTTCCATCATTTTTTCACCTGGAGAAGTGATGCATTGCTACATAAGAACGAAAAGCACAATTTGAGAGGAATCACAAAGCCAAAAAGCACAATCTGAGAGGAATCACAAAGCCAACCAGTACATACATCGTTTTAGAATGACATGAACATATTTTTCTTCATTAGGACTTTTACAATTTATTAGGAGGAATTTGTTTCAGGAGATCCATTTGACAAGCACAAGTTGATCATGATGCAACAGAGAACATTCACCATGTAAAATCAAGATTACCTGAGACTGTTGTGGACCAGCCAAACCATTCAGTTCCTCTGCAAAAGAAAGGTAAGGATTTGACAGAGCAGTTCCAACCTGTGATAAAATAAATACCATTAGTGCTAGATAAACAGGTTAGTGCATGTAGGGTATATAAACAGGAAACAAGTAAACAACCAAAGCACACTAAGCTAGTAGGATCACAAGCAACACACAAATAATTGAAGGCCAACCAGACAAAGCTGCTCCACTTCAAAAAGGCTCCAAATTGCAGCGCTACAAATTAGGAGGCTTCATATGCTATTCACCATTACAACAATGATGCGTCACAGTCGCACGGGCACCAGTGCCTTCGCAAAGGCCAAAAGTGAACCAAGTATTCAAGCCATGAATATAAGAATATTTAGAGTCTGGTCATAAAATCCGTAAAGCATTAGAAAATGGGCTAAAAAGATCCGCCTCCTCGGCAGCCCTTAGATCTGATGTTATCCAACAACCCAGCTCTGTCCTCATCATTGCAACAAAGGTGACGTTGCAGAAGCCTTTGAAACAGAACTCATGCTACAGAAACATTTGTAACAGAGGTTGTTTAGCAAAATTCTTTTTTTCAGCTTCACCTTTTTGCAACAAAGATGATGTTGCGGAAAGAACTTTTGCAACATGGATGATGTTGCAATTTTTTATTTTTTTACAATGAAAGGATGTCGCAGCAACAACGTCGTCATCGCCATCGCCGTTCTACATCTTCATAGTTGTTGAAACTCGTCGGCATGCGCCGCATGGCCTGGCGGGCATGGGCGGCGGAAGCGCGAGGCCGACCCGTCGGTGTCGTGACGCTGTCCCTGAACCCGCTTCGCCGCCGGCGACGGGGTCCTCTGGCCGGGATCGCGCCGCGGCGAAGGAGGCGTGGCTCTTCCTTTCGTCACCTGGGTAGCTTCGACAGCGACCGCTCGGGCCCAGCCGACTTGGTCACCCTACCATGGTCGCCTAGTGGGTTCGCAACAGACTGCTTGTATGTGTGGATAGCGTTTCAGTGGAGGTAAGGATGAAAGAAAAGATGCGGTGCGCGGGCCCATGAAGACGCACGGTAGACGTTGAACGTGACGGATGTTAGGGAAAAATCGGTCAGTTGAGTACCAACTTTTCCCTTAGAAAATAGATATTTAGATATGATGTTCTTACACGGCGTTATAAGAAAGACATGAGATCAGTTCATGATAGCTTTTTTACATGAAAAAACGGTTATTTGCCACTTCCGATATTGGACTTCGCAGAACTACCACTCTCAAAATTGGCCTGGTAAAAATGCCATCTAGCTCCGTTGCATTTTGATTACCATGCCATTTTTTCTTTTTCCATTACTTTTTCTTTTTTCATTTCAATTTCCTGTCACCTGAAAGGACCAAAGTACCCTTACCTCTTTCTACCTTATCCAATGTGTTTGTGGTTATCCGATTGCTCTGTGGCTAGCTTGTTCTGGTCGCCATGGTTGCTCGCCGGCGTACGTCGCTGATGCCTGCGCGAGGTACCCTAACTCGCCGCCCTAGCTTCCCACGCCTGAGCGAGTAACTGCAGGTCGCCGCCGGTGCTCGCCCATGGCTGCGCGCGCCGCTGCAACTCACCCTCGTCACTGCAGCTCTCCGCCGGCGCTCGTCCATGTCTGCACGCGCCGGCGCAGCTCGCGCTCGCGTGGCGGATGCTTGCGCTCTGTGGGTGCTTGCCCTCGCCTTGCGGATGCTTGCGCGTGCCAGCACAGCTCATTGCGGGTGCTCGCCCAGGCCTGCGCGCGACAACACAGCTCGCCCTCCCCTGCGTACGTTGGCGCAGCTCGCTCCGCGACATGCTGGAGAAGTGGGTGGCGCTGAACATCAGCACCAGTGGCGTGATGGCAGCAGCAGCTGGAGGAGGAGATGGATGCGTGTGAAGTTCTGAAGATGTTGAATGCAAGCAACCTGTAAGTGATGTTTGCTGTAATCTTTACTTGATGTTGGATGCAATTTCGCAATTACATCAAGAATAGCATGTCATATTTAATTTCACGTCCAGAATCAACTGAGCAACAATACGACAAATAAATAATGCGGCAAATTTCAATCTATAAGCTACTTGCTGCAATATCTTCTTTTGCATTTATTGTAGCTTATTCAGAGACAAGAAATGGAATTGTGGCTAGAAAAAAGTATGTAGACCTCAAATTTTAGTACATTGGCAAGGGAGAGACATATAGACACTTCAACCATGATTGATAGATGAATATGAAATGAGTTCACTTGTCACAAAACAAAGTGTTGAGTTTACATAATAAGTTCACAGCTCAAAAATATATATGAGCTCACAGCCGAGAGAAATTGGAGAAATTGAGTTATAGAAGATCGGTGGCACGCGGCGTCAAGGAAATCGGCGGCGTCATGACGTCCAGGAGACGGGGGTGGCGTCCAGCGATTGACCCAAGAAGTCCAGGCAATCAGGGAATGTTCCAGCAAAGAAGGCAATGACTTTTCCATATCACCCATATCATGAATTTTTTGACTTCAAACTGTATGATATCATGGACTCTGCATAAGTTGATAAGACATGATAATTAACCGCAAAAAGCATGGGTATGGATAACACATTGAAAGTAATACCAGAGAGCAAATTTAACGCTTACAATAAAGCATGGGCACAGATAACTTATTGGTTCATCTGCCACTGCTTATTATCTACCAAGAAACTACAAATGAAATGTATAACTAAATTAGGAATAAGAACTCCATAAAACATTGGCTTTGGTCTGCAAACCATTAATCTGATTGGAGATGGAAACTAAACCAAGATCGGGTAAAGTTTGAACGTAAGATATAAGTACAGTCATTCGAGTAAATAATAGAGAGGTAACCACCAGATCATCTTCTATTCTAGAACTCTGTAAATCTGGGATTACAATATTTGGCAACAAAACTGACATCTTAGGTATTCTATTGACTAACATCACCCATCTGTTTGCAGAGAACACAACTTTTAGATACCTTTGAAGAGCAATAAGATATCGATATGTCAGGTTAAAATGCTATAAAACTAAATTTACCATGCTACAAAGTAAACTTGCCATGTTAGTTCACATAATGAATCCTTTGTGCAGGGAGTTCTAGCGACGCATTATACAAGGAGCTATGGCATGCTTGGGCTAGGCCGTTGATCACAGTGCCTCGCCAAGGTGAAAGGATTTACAACTTTCCGCATGTTTATATGGAACAGGTATGTCTCACCGCATTGGTGTTTGCTCTTCTTGATGCCCCATAACTAATGAATGAATTTTCTACTCAACACATGCAGTAGCTATTTGTGTCATGGGACACTGCTTTGTTCTTGTGTTAAAAATGACAATATGACTTTGTTTATGTGGAATAATCATCCAAGTATTTAAAGATCATCCACATCCACGTACATATTTAGAACCTGATAGGATCCTTGTGTGTGCGCGGCGTGTGCTTCTCTAGTGTGGTCATGTATTAGTTGACAAATGAATATCCATCAGAGGGTACCACCTTACATACAGTGCTTCCAGCCTTGTAGGCCTCACCAGAAGTCCCTTTGTTAAGCTTCACTGCGATGCCTAACTTACTACATTTGACAAACATCTTTGCTAACTGATAAAAGCAACAGCGTAAGTAAATAAAATCATTTTCACATGTTATGACAAACTGATTCTTCCAGCTGACCAAAAACCAAAGAAAACAGAGTACTAATACACAAAGAGACTGTATAATTGTTAAGGCTACTTTACGAACTAATTTGGGAATAGACTGAACATATCAGGAAATACACGAGTTGACTGAAGAAAAAAAACATCATCTACTAATACTATACTAAATGAACATTATCCATTCACATCTCCAGTATTGTACTATTATACATGATAGAGAATGACTAATAGTACTCATTCTTCTCTTAAAGACGTCAAGAAAATACAGTCAGTAGAAAAGGTAGAAGGATTTTGAGCACTAAACTCCAGTTATCAGTACACCTGACTATCTACATATCTCCAACCGGTTAATTTATGAATCATCACATTTACCTATAAGGGGGCATTTGTCTGTAAGATGTGATTTGCTTGCATGCATTTCATAGATAAATATGTGAATAAAAGTTAGGACTTGCTTACATACCTGGATATTGACATTCACATACAGAGACAATACATCTTCAAGACACAAGAATGTATAGTCACAAACTCACAATTCCATGGCAGCAAAAATCTTCAATAATCTGTGAACTCCATAAACAATGATATTATAGATCTCTTGTTTTATTGATATATTGGAATATAGAAGAAGGAGATGTACTCTACAAGAGAGAAGCAACCATCAACCGTGCTAATGTCACCTCTCCATACTACCATCGGTCCAAAGGCACTCAAGTAAAAATCAAAACACAAAAACGGCAAATGGCACTTGGAGTTTGGAGCCCGCTCATCTGATTTAGATAATCTGGGAAAGAGCAATGATTTTGCCCTCTTGTGGACTTAAAATAGAATTCGAAAAGTTCAGTGAACTGATGAATGGGTGCTTTAAGCTCATCCAACTTCCTTAGTTTTGAAAATGAACAAATCCCTCTCAAAACATAATTTAATACATCATATTTATGTAGACATTGCCAATTCAATTTTCTGGTACGCAATAGTTAAAAAATAGGAACTTCTAGTACAACATACATATACGCAGGAGTATATCAGTAAGCATGGTAGAGTTCATCTGCAACACAATAAATGTTCAAATACATGGAAGGCTGAAATTATCTTTATAGATTAATATAACCAAGGCATCAATCAGTACATGCATGAGATCTGTGTTGCTCGCTAGCAGGAACAAACCTTGTTGTATTCACAAGAGAAAAGATTCACCTTCCTTTGCTAGATTCCTCTTCTCATCTTATTTCTTGGATCTGCACACATCCATTTTAGAAAGTCCATATCTTAGCAAGCCAAAAATCAGAGTGGCGGGGCAAATGAATGGTAAAGAGAGAAGCACCTACTTCCTAACCTTGCATTCCAAATAACTACATAAATGATACCCTGGCCTTTTTTACACTTTTCCAAGCAGTAATTGCATTTTCACACTTTGTCGAGCAGATTCAGTCTATAACAAAACAAACAATAGATATGTGAGGTAAGTGTTGCTTGCGGGCAAGTAAATGGAAGGCAACCAGAACTGAACATATACCTGTTCTGGACTGGATGGCCGCTGCTTATTTCAAAGGTGTGGCTGGCCCTCTTTTGTCCGAGATAAAAATCAAGCAATGAAGAACCCATAAGCAAATTGTAGACTACCATAATCACATGGTCAGCAACTGAAACAGCCATAAATTACCATCCAGACCCTTAATTTTTGCAGCATACCTTTATATGTAAGAAATGTAGATATGGAAATGATCCAAAAAAGTAGACCCAAACAAAATTTGCCATAGAACTCGCTTTAGATTATTTAGTAATTACTAATGAAGTATATTAAAATGAGATATAACCAATTCATCTGTGGTAGAGTACATACTAACCTAAGTAAAGCAAACCCTGAAATCCTGGGTGCTGTAATAAAGCTAGTGGTCAATAACTGAAAGTAGCATGGGAGTATAGCATGCTCATAGACGTGCCATAATGATTTCCACACTCTCATGCACATCTACAATTTTAATGCACAATGGCTTTGGCTAACTGAATGGAACCTAGCTGCATTTGTTAAGCGACTTGACACTGATCTATGTCACCAAACTGCAACAGGAGTCTCCCGCAAATTGAATCCGCTGAAGAATAAACTCTGAATCCGCTGCTAATGCAGAAGCTAATTAAACAGCAGTGGCAAACTGCGTTTGAAAAGCAGTGCATGATTGAGGGGGAGGGTAGCTTCGCTGCGATAGCCACTCCCTCCTTATTACTGTATGCCCCCTCGGTAGTTTGATTCATGGCGTGCACCTCTTGGTTAGCACCTAATGGCCATCTGCAAGGCCGATGCAATGAGGCATCACTAAACAATAAAACACATATATAGGAATATGCAGACCTACAATCTGGCTCGAGCAAGGAAAATAAAAACCTACTAAAAGGGCCAAAACACTAACCTGAGAGGGTGAGGGATGACAAAAGCACACTCGTCATGAAGCATATCGGCATGGTGCATATTTGGTTTTCTGAAATAAAGCATTAGCAATTAACATTCTTTTTTCATCATACACGGCCAGAGATTAAAATCTCCTCCTTAAAGCATGTAAGCCAGTAATATAGCATGCAGAATATAGCATCACAAAATTTCTCCCCAAAAGAAACGCCTAATTTCACATGGCGGTAATTAAAACAACATCACAATGAAATAAGAGAATAAAGCTACAATCAAATTGATCCACAAACCTCTGTAGCTTGCATATACACCAATGGAAGGTAGCTGGCAATCTGAAATTACAAACCTAGCTAAAGTTAGTGAAAGCGCTAAACTTGAAAGGAAGCATGGGGGCAGCCGAGCAGTGATAGCACCATACCTCCATGTACCTCATCCTTTGTGGCCAATTGCAGATTACCAAGAAGCCATCGCTGCTCTTTGTGGCCTCCTTTGAAGGATAATCTGCAGACCACCGTACTGTATAATAAAAAAATCAGTGTGGGGATTAAATATTTTAGATCAAGGACGACTCACCTGGGCAGGGGAGAAGGGAAGTGGAGCGCCGCCAACCACAACACGCGAAGGCCGCCGAACTTGAACCGCCACCCCATCCTGCTCCATCAGCCTATTTCTTTGCCGGTCGCACGCCTTCCTCCGACGATGAGGGATTTCCGGCAACCATCGGATCCACCACTTCTGTCCATCTAATCCAGCAGAACCAGACCTAGGCCGACGAGGAGGAAGACCTGGCAGGTCGGGGCGCTGTCAGGGAAGGATGTCCTCTTCCTCTCGTCTCCTTATCCATACCACAGCGGTCTCAGCCGGTGACGTCTAGGTCGACGGCGGCGGCGGCGACAACGACGACTGAGGTAGGAGAATTCGGGGAGAGGAGAGGAGGAGGCGGCGGCGGCAGGAGAACGAGGAAGAGGAGAGGAGGCGGCTGCAGCTGCGGGCGGCTAGGTCACATGGCCTCTGACCAATGGTCGAGACCGCCACGCCGCTCTTATCCAGTTGGCAATCCCTCTCGTATGAGCTACCTGAGCACCCAAGCCACTTCACAGCAGGCCCAAATGCCAACCGGGACCATCGAAACAGCAGGGTAGAGCACGGTCTGCGTAGACCAGGGAAAACCCATCCCTTCACGTCGCTCCCACCCAACCACGAACTGCGGTCCACCAGCCAATCGCCCACCCAGCTCAAGAGAAACCCAGCCTCCGCTCAGTGGCCCCATAGACACTCGACCCCATCAGTCATAGAGCTACATAATTATTGGACGTGTGTGAATGCAACGAGCGGTTGGCCAATTGACAGCAGGGTAAAACTGCAAACAGTAAATGCATCGTGCGGTTGAAAATGCTGCGCGAACGCAATGCCGCTGGAACAGCGGGTAGTCTAGCAGGCTTTATATGTTAGATGGCGTTCGCCATACTCCCTTCATCTTCGCAAAATGAAGTGGGGCTGACGCTCCTGCTCCTGCTCAGGCTCGTGCTCGCCCCTGCTCCACCTCCTGCCCCTACTCCTGCTCCTGCTCCTGCTCCTGCCACTGCGGCCTCTCGAACGCCTGTTTCGACCAGGGTCCTTCCTTTCACGGTCAAGTCCCCAGTCCCTCCTTTCACGGCTCCTGCTTCTGCTCCTGCGGCGTCCACTCGAACAGCCATTTCGGTCAGAACCCCTACGTCTCTCATCATCCCTTTCAAGGTCTTTCTTGACTTGGGCTTGCCGACCTTGCTCCCTAACATTGTGCCTAGGACGATCATGCTCTGAATGGTTCCTCTCAGTATCATGACTACTCTCACAACTTTGACTTCGGTGCTTCCTCGGTGGAGATTTTGCATGACCACTTTCACTTCCTTGTACGGAAGAATACTGAATTATCCCTGACAGTTTTGTTGGGAGCCTCATCGTCTTAAGATCGGCCATGACCTCTTGCAAAACTCGGGTTGGCATTCGCGGAAGAGGACTGCCGAAGTAGCGCTGCAAAGAAACAGTAAATGATAACATAAATTAGTTCACCAAACATGTGAATGATATTTCTCAAATGAAGCTACCAGAATAATGACCTGGAAAAGAAATATTAGACGCAGAACTTGTCAAGGAACTTAGAATAATAACCGAGTATGATTGTCATGTTAATTTGTTCTGTTGAGTTTGGCATACTAGCGTCTAGGCTTGGACTGAGGTGTACTCAGTTATTGCTTACCCCAAAATTGGCAGAACATACTTTACAGTTAAAAATGGATATAAGAAAAAAGCAAGAATACAATGAGGATCATCTAAACCAAGCGTGCTTTCAACATGAGAATCTTGTGGCCATCAGGGACAACGGGAGTAAGAAAAGAAAGCCATCCAGGTACATATTTCACTCTCCATAAGCACCAGATATGAAAGAAATAATGAGTAATATTTGAGAAATCAACATGCTATGGAGGTCAGTCTACATCATTTATATCCTACCATATGGATTTATGCCAACAAATAAGGAGGGCTTAGATTGAAATTTTTATAGCCTTTAGTCATCACTCGCAGGCTATGTCAGGGGCGAGGCACTGCGCCCCAGACTTGGACCAGTTTGTGAAGAGAAAATTGTAGGGAGGGCATTCATTGGAAACTTTATAGACTACCCCCCACCCCCACTCCCTTCCAACACGCACTTTTTTTCTAGGTATGCAACTGAAGGCAGAAAAAGGAACACCTCTGATGACAACTGTAGGAACACAGAGATCTTGGTAAGAACAAACCTCAGAGCAGTTTCATCTTAAAATTAGAGGAAAAGCAATTATGAGAGGCTAGTGGAGAAATGGTTACTGTGATCTTCTCTATAATATGTGTGTGCTTCGTCACTTCGCGTCAATAGGGCATGTTTCAAGGTATCGGATAGTTCATATAACCAATATTAACCATTTAACGAAAATGAGTGCTATGCCTATACTGGTGTGGTTGTTTTGATCTTTTTGATAGATTCATGTCAAAAACGAATAGTGAACATAGTACTAAAAGCCCAATGAAATGAACATGAGTGAATATATAGTACAAAATAGCTGAAATTAGTAAGAAATTGTGGGCGGGAAATTAGGGAATTAGATATACTAAATAAACTGAAAGAACCATAAGTAATCTATGCTGGAAGCGAGCATCACATCAATAGCTGAATAAGAGCATCAAAACAATAAAAAAGATGTAGGCTAAAACCCATTCTAGTTTAGGCTATTATTTACCATCACTGAGGCGTAAGTATCGGACACAGAGAATTTATACTTGGATGCTATCAAATTAGGGATGCTATGATATGGTTCATGAAATGGAAGAACAATTACAGAGTGCAGTACATGAACAAAAGGGTGAAAAAGCAGCAGTGTACATCAAATAGGAAGACATGGTACCCAAATAAACACTGAATTCTGCAGTACTCGGTTTTCTTTTTACCTGATCTACTATTCACATGGATAACGCAAAGGTTAAGGAGAGACATACTTCTCTATAAAAGTAAACAGAAATAACTGCATAAATGCATTTTGAAAGTAAAAGAAAATCAAATGACACTGAACCCCCTACAGGCCAAATTGCTTAAAACAATAAGATTACAAATTAGTTTACACCATGCGCCACCCGGTTAAAGCATATCCAAGCTAAAGTTAACTAAGCGCAGCTCAACTTATGCATAGGTAGTACTCCAATTTCTCACAATGGTACTTTCTGTTCTCCTAATTTTACATGCTGAAAATATTGGATTGCCTTGCCGATAAATTGCACTTTCATGCTTATAGGTGAATGTGTGATCCCACCTACTTATGTAAGGGTCCACGTCAAATAAATATGTGCTATTAAGCATAAATTTTAGTAAGATAGTTTTTTCAATCGCCAAACATATCAAAATAGACATCATTGATTTCCTTTACTCTTACATACTCGGGACAGGAGAACATATGTGCACTTCAAATCTATATTGCATTTGCATAAGCTAAGTAGAAGCTCTGCACTGAATAATGCATCCACTGATATTCTTCATGCAATATATTTAACGAATTAGAGCCTGACATGTGAATGTGATAAAATGTGCATATATACGTCAAGGGGCATGTATCACATAATTAGTTACATAAATCCTTGTTGATTTGGAGGCAATTGTGGTGATGTCATACAGCAAGACCTTGCAATCTACAGATATGCCATGAAAATAAGAAAAAAAAACAAATAATTTATTCAGTGATATCATAGGCCATGACTTACTTTAAGAATTAGCAAAAAAAAAATCTGAAACTGTGCACATAGATCAGACAAATTTGGTCCCTTGTTGGCATCTTTGCTACCGCAAATATTTCTTCTATATATACTAATTTTTATATAAACTATGAACATAGTGAACTATTTGTAGCACTGGATCAACTCCTTTGTCATTGCACTATTATTACTTATTACGAAGCCTTTTATCCCAAAAAAAGTTGGGGTAGGCTAGATATGAAACCCTTTCACGAGGACTTCCCAGGAGGTCACCCATCCTAGTACTACTCTCGCCCAAATGGGTTTCATACCCAAAAGACTGGCTAGTTTTTACGTTGGCTCGCCAAGCCTATCACAACCCTTAGATATGAAACCCTTTCACGAGGACTTCCCAGGAGGTCACCCATCCTAGTACTACTCTCGCTCAAACGGGTTTCATACCTATGGGACTGGCTAGTTTTTACGTTGGCTCGCCAAGCCTATCACAACCCTCCTCCTTTACCCGGGCTTGGGACCGGCTATGCCTAGAAGACATAGGCGGAATTTCCTTTGTCATTGCACTATTCTAATTAATTTGGGCCTATGGATGGCCAAAGGAGAATATTCTGTTACCTTAAACTGAAAATAGTACACATGTTTCCAGATCTAAAAGTAATGAGAGTCTAGGACTTCTGTGATAATAATTCATAGAGAAATCACTCATAATATTTACAGTTTTCATCATATTTGATCAATGAACGGAGATATTCCTTTTTTATATCAAACAGAGATCTTCCTAACTTCACAAAGAGCAGCAAACACATACTTGTAATCCAAGGGATCTTAAGAAGCAAGTGAAAATATGCATACCAGGAAACTTAACAAATGAACATGGTTATTAAAATTCATAGTTTATCTTTACCTGGCTGATCAATTAACCTATGTATCTTTATCTGTTGGGGTGAGGACACGTCCATCACAATGAAGGCAAAACAAATCTGTGAACCAAAGAAAACTTAACTGGACGTATCTAGTGATAATGCAATGCATGGAGTTAGGAAGAGCTAGCCTTGATTATAAGGGTAAACTGGGGAGTTGGGGGCGCAGACACCAACAGGAAATGATCTAGCCCAGGCCGTCGTCTGGAAGAGGTTTGCTGTGCAGCATGATCCTAGGAGGAGAGGTGGACACAACAAAAATTGACCATGGGGCCACTCGAGACCAGGACAGAAGCAATGGCCGTGACTACCGTGAGAAATCAAGAAGCAGGAGGCACCTCTGCGGCTCCGCTTGTGTGCCCAACGTAGATATACACGTCTCTCTCGGAGGCGCCATAGAGGTGGCCATAGGGAGAAGAATCAACTTGAGTCATGATATTGAGTTTTGTTTTAGGCAAGCCGAGCAGTCGTGAGAGATTATAGGGGCTGGGGGCGTCCCACATCTTTAACTACATCAAACGACGAATAAAAAACAACTTGCCTCCAATTAGTAAATATAAGATGACTCCTAAGTGCTAATGTTTCATGCCAAGTGAGACAGATATCATCCATTATTGTATTAGCTATACTGTAAGAATTGAAGGACCACCACCAAACAAACAGCTCATCAAACAACAGAGTTCAACTGATTGAATCAACCAAAATAGTAGTACTACTCAATCTGGTACTACTTTTTTGCTATCTTGCATGGATAATAAAATCTCCAAACTATTGGACATGTTAACCCATTAACCCAAAATATCACAGGATCTTGACTAGGAATGAATGTGGGAGGCAACCAGTCAAGAGCTGTTTACTTGAACTTTGGCATCCTTAAAGCCAAAACAAAGTTCAAGAGCTTCCAGTTATAAGATACTCCCTCCGTTCCTAAATATAAGTCTTTTTAGACATTTCAAATGGACTACAACATACGGATGTATGTAGACATATTTTAGAGTGCAGATTCACTCATTTTGCTCCATATGTAGTCACTTGTTGAAATCTCTAGAAAGACCTATATTACCGAAAAAGGCTTTCGCCCCGCTTTATATATAAAGCATCGACCAACAACAACCCGGTACAAACGCACGCCACCACAACACACGCACACACCCGAGGCAAGATACATAAGCGCTGAGCGCAGCAACACCACCCCAAGCACTACAAGAGCAGCCGGGTCCTCGACCGTGAACACGCCACCGCGAAGAGATGAAGCCGCATATGACGAACCGTGGGCTCCAAGGCGGTGCCTTCAGGAAGGATACGACACCGGAGCGTCGCCACCGCCCGACCCGAGAGTCAGAGTTTCCCCTGGAGCAACACGACGGGCAATGATGGTCGCGGCGACGCCTTCAGGAAGGGAACGAGCTTCGCCGCCGCCGGTCCGTCCGAAGATAGAACAGGTTTTCACCCCGGCTAATACTCACCGCCACCGAACGCCACACCCCGGTGACCATGCCGCCCACACGACCATGGTCACAGGGCAGCACCCAGGCACGGGCTTTGCCCAAGAGCACCGTGACACCACCACCAGGGCCGCCGCCCCGGCATCCAAGACCTCGACGCCACCTCACCAGTTACCCAGCGCCACGCCACCTATAGAGACGGGTGGAAAGGCCCCACCTTTCGCACCCCTGAGCTGCCCCCAACCAGCCGCCATCGGCCCGTCCTGCTGCCGGGCGCGAGACTAGCGCGGTCCTGCTGCCGGGCACGAGACGGCCACGGTCCTGCTGCCGGGCGCGAGACGGGCGCGGTCCTGCTGCCGGGCGCGAGATGGGAGCGGTCCTGCTGCCGGGCGCGAGACGGGCAATGGACCACGGCTGGGAGAAGCTCCGTCCATCGACGGAAGTGGAGCGCGGGCGACGGGGAGAGGAATCGAAGGCCGCCGCACGCCGCCTACCGACGAACCGACGCCGAAACATGCCAGCCGCCGCCGCAGCCGACTTGCCAAGCTACCGTGGAACTCTCCACGGCCGGAGCAGCAGCCACACCAGGCCACTGCCCATCCCGCGCCGCCCGCCGGACTCCTGGCAATGAATCCGCCGGGCACGCAGCCACCAAATCGGCCAGCGCACCGGCCGCACCACCTGCGCCGCCGCACACACCACCACACCTGCGCCGCCACCTCCCCCAGCCAGGACGGCCAAGGCAGAGGGGGCCGCCCGCAGCCGCACCGCCCACGGCCCGCGCCGCCCGGAGGGCCAGATCCGGTCGAGGGCACCGCATCCCGCCCCCAAGCACGCCCCCCCATGCGACGCCCGTCACGCCGCCGCCACCGCACCAGCGCGCCGCCGCGCTGCCGCGCCCGCCGTCAAGCGGGGCACCCCGGCCCGCCGGCCTCGGCCCGCCCCGAGCCCGACGCGAGAGGGGACAGGAGCTCCCCGCCGCCGCCGGCGACGACCAGGCTTCGCCTGGCCGCGCCCTCTGGCGGCGGCGAGGGGAGAGGGGAAGAGGGAGGGGGGACCCGGCCGGCGGCGGCTAGGGTTTCCTCCCGGTCGCGCGCGGGGCGACTCGGGAGGGGAACCCTCTGTTTTCTTTTCAGTACTGTTTTATTTGAAGATATTTCACCGGGAACAGGAGAGGGAAAGACCTATATTTGGGAACGGAGGGAGTACTTACTACACCCTGGACCTCCTTTTTAAGACCAAACGTATACAAAGTGGCTCCTCTTAAAGCAACTCCCAAGATTGAAATTTCCACTAGGTATGACAAATCAACAGGTGAGATTAAACAAACAGTAACTGCATTTAGGTTCGGAAAAAGTATGCTAATCCTGTATGACCATAGAAAACTTAGCAGTTTTATGGTACAGTTATGCCAAACGGAAGAAATGGGACCATAATTTAAGAGATGAATACCTCACCCAGGAGGAGATCACGCACATAAACGCCCATAGTAGTCATTTGACCATTGGGTCCAGGCGAAAACTTCTGAAAAAGAACACAAAATAATATGGAGGTGAGCTATGGTACATTTAAAAAGAACTCAAAAAAGAGTAACCGTCTTATCACAAAGAATCATAAATGTTAAGAATATGCATGACAAGCTATTTCAACAGATTGATCCAGATGGCTGAGCATTAGGTTCATACATGTGCACATTGTTATGTATTCTGAGAACAACTAACAAGTGCAAAATAATCTCTACTAAAGGAATGGTGGATTCCAGAGAACTATCGTTCTGACCTTTCTGATCACACACTTCCATCAGTATCCATGATGGAAGACAATAGAATAACCGTATTTTGTGCCAGCTTTCATATGCAATATGTTTAGTAGTTAATTCTGGCTTGCATAAGCATTCTTCTTAACAATAGCATGTGCGTAACAAACATAGAAGATCTTTGTGTATATATTATACTCCCTCCGTTCCAAAATAGATGACTCAACTTTGTACTAACTTTAGTATAAAGTTAGGTCATCTATTTTGGAACGGAGGGAGTATATGTTAACACATCACTATACTGGAAACAACACTTGGCTTGAAAATTACTTGAATGTAAAATTATATCATCAAAAATAGAATTTGTCCTCTTGATACTTAACTTGTGGTCAAACAAATACAGATGAGGAAGGGACTAACACAGAATAAACAATACCTCGTCATCTCGAATGTAGGGCTCATACCAAGTCCATAAGGTATCTGGTTCCGCAACATACCGCAGGTATAAAAATCCAATCTGTAGTAAAAAATAGTTATTATTACCTGAGAGCTAGAATCAAAGATTTTATTATAACCAAAGTATTCCTGGTTCTGCATAAGCTAGTGCCATGCACAAAATGTTAGTGTTTTTGCTTTCGTGGAGATTTTATAACCTATATGGGATACATATGGACTGAAAATATATATTTTCATGTAATTCTATTTCATTACCAAAATAACTATGGTGTCACTTATATTCAATCCCAGTCTTCGGATACAACTAAATTAAGCACTAAAAAATAGACATCAGTAACACTCGTCACTTCCCGATCTTATCAAAGTAAGAAAATTGCTCACTTACAGCTCTGACATAAGGCGAGTGCGTGTTGTCAATTAGGTCCTTGATCTGCTTCGTGGTAAGTTTCATGGTGAAGGGCTTGTAAAGGAGGCAGAAGGCCTTGGAGGGGACAATGCGGACGGGTTTGGTGAGGGCAATGAAGGTATCGTGCCCAGGGACCCTCTTGTCGTTAATCATCCATGGCTCAACATGGTTGACTTGATTGTAAATCTCGTCTATGGCATTCTTGTGGACCTTAATCTTGTGAAACATTTTGATGTAATCAGATCTGAGGATTTCAAGGCATAGCCTCTTCTCTATGAGCAACTCGAAGGGCCGTTTAGACGACTTCATCTCCATTTACGTACCCACTGCAAACCAACATCACACAATTATCTCTAAGATTCATTTTTTTTTCTGGCATCAAAATCAAGACTTCCACGCTGGAACCGTAGGGTTACCTGTTTAGCTGTGTCAGTGAACAAAGCAGCGGAGCTAAGGTATGTGCGCGCCGGGAAGGCCACGGCGGCGCGGTGGAGTGGAGGCGGGGTCTCCCAGCGAACAGTTTGCGGGGGAAGGAGAGGCGAGGAAAGGGAAGGGGGGCGGCTGGCTGGGTGGGTTTTGCGGCGAGGGCAGCCCTATCCTGTGGGTCAACAGCCGGGAGACCTCCTATATGCCGCGGAGCTAAGGTATGTGCTCGCCGGGATGGCCACGGCGGCGGCAGCGGCGGCGCGGTGGAGTGGAGGCGGGGTCTCCCAGCGAACAGTTTGCGGGGGAAGGAGAGGCGAGGAGAAAGGGAAGAGGGGGCGGCTGGCGGGGTGGGTTTTGCGGCGAGGGCAGCCCTATCCTGTGTATAGCTGGCCAAACGGGCCGGCCCGGCCCGCGCTAAACGTGCCTGGCACGGGGAGCTCCTGCTCGGCGAGCCAGCCTTCCAGCGACGCACGCACTCGCAGCGTCAGCGAGACAGATTTTTTTTCGAGAAAAACGCAGCGACAGCGAGCCAGCGGCGAGCGCCAGGCCGCGCGGGCCAAGCTAGCGCCAGGCGGGCCGCGTGCCGTGCTTGGGCTCCGACCCCCCGCCCGTGGCCGGCATGGCACGGCCCGGCCTCGCGGGCCGGGCCGTCAAGCGGCGTTTCCTATTTGGCGCTGCAGCCGTCAGTTATAGCTCATTTTGCAAACTGGCGCCTGCAGCGCTGCGAGCTGGGCCGGGCCATATAACTTTTTCTGTTTTTCAAAAACAAAAAGAAGTGCGAACTGCGACTCGAACCAGCAACCACCTGCTACATTTAGCAATGCAATAACCACCCCGCCACCAAACCTGTCTACATTGATCTTTCCATTCTTTTCATCTTTCCTCTTTTTTTTTCCTTTCTTATTTTTTATTGTTCCTGGTTCACGTACTTTTTTGTTAAAATGGACAATTTTTTTAAAAAAAATTGTGAACTTATTTTCAAATTCAATGAACTTTTTTAAATTTGATGAACTTTTATCAAAATCGCAACTGGCGCTCGCAGCACAGGCATAGCGGGCCGGCCCAGGAAAAAAAGTTATCCCACTTGTACCGCAGAAATCCTTAAAAAAAATTGTACCGCAGAAAAAGACACCTATTTTCTGCAGACAAGGGAAGAAACGGGATTCAACCCCTTCCCACTCACTACAAACATTTTAGGCAATAACCACTAGGCCAACGCCTTTGTGCTGTCTAGTGTGAGGAAAATACTCTATTAGACCCTTCTTTTAATAAATCATTAGCATGTAGGAGTAATATATACCCAGTTTGTTATGCGTATTTTTTTATGATATAAATAAAAAATCACAATGAAATAAAAGTGAACTTGAAGAAAGTTCATCAATTTCAAAAAGGTTCGTACAAAGTGAAAAAAAAAGTTCGTCAATTTGAGAAAGATTCACGAATTTAAAAAATGTTCATCAATTTTTTGAAAAGTTCACAATTTTTTATAAAGTTCATCAATTTTTAAAAAAAAATTCATCATTTTTTAAAAAAATTCATTCCATTTGAAAAAAATTCATCGATTATGAAAAAGGTTCACTGGTTTTGAACAAAAAGTTCATCAATTTTGAAAAAAAATCATCAAATCTGAAAAATAGTTCACTGATTTGAAAAACCTTCGTCAATTTTGAAGAAAGTTCATAGATTTAGAAAAAAGTTCATCGAAAATGAAAAAAAATCAAGAATGAAAAAAAAAGTTCATCGATTTTGAAAAAAGTTCATCGATTTTATAAAAGTTCACGAATTTGAAAATAAGTTCACAAATTTTTAAAAATATTGTCATTTCAACAAAAAAGTACGTGAACCAGGAACAATAAAAAAGAAGAAAGGAAGAAAAGGAAAAGAGGAAAGATGAAAAAATGGAAAGATCAATGTAGACATGTGAGGTTTGGTGGTGGGGTGGTTGTTGCACCGCTAAATGTAGCAGGTGGTTGCTGGTTTGAGTCGCAGTTCGCACTTCTTTCTGTTTTTGAAAAACAAAAAAAAAACTATATGGGTCGGCCTAGCTTGCAGCGCTGCAGGCGCCAGTTTGCAAAATGAGCTATAACTGGCACCTGCAGCGCCAAATAGGAAACGCCGCCTGGCACGGCCCGGCCCGCGACGACACGAATACTAGCCGGGTCGTGCCATGCCGGCCCACGGGCGGGGGTCGGAGCCCAAGCACGGCACGCGGCATAGCTAAGCCGGCCCGTGGCCCGCCCAGGCACGCCGGCCCGCGTGGCCTGGCGCTCGCCGCTGACTCGTTGTCGCTGTGTTTTTCTCGAAAATAAAATGTGGCTCGCTGACGCTGTGCGTGCGTCGCTGGAAGGCTGGCTCGCTGCCACCGCCACGCTGCAGTCCGCCTGGGTCGCTGGCTTGCTGCCGGCTGCACCCATGCACATGCAGTGTGAGATATTTCTCAAAAAAAACATGCAGTGCGAGTTGGGGAGTTTTTACAGCGAAAAAATGTCCAAAAAATGCAAAAAAATTGTAGAAAATTGCAAAAAAAAATGTAGAGTATTATGTGGGATAAATCTAGAGTTATATTAGTGCTTGCCTCGTTAAAACCTTCCATCCCAAAGAAGTAAAAGAGTACAAGCTATGCTCTAGAAATACTAAAAGATTAAAAGAAATAGAAATGAAAAAAATTACAAGACTAGAATTGAACTAAACAAAATTACAAGACTAGAACTGAACTAATTTGGATTGTTCATCCTTGCCCGGCAGCCACAGCCAGCTCGTCTCTCTTGATGTGTGCTACTTTGTGCCTCGTAAGGATGTTTACTGGACCGTGGCAGGCAATGCGCAGCAGCTTACCGCATCTTTTGCACCGTGCTTTTAGCTCGGACTTTCTACCGTCCATAACTACTTCAGCATCGTAGTAGTCCCAGATTCTGGAGCCTCTCTCATCCATGTTTGTATTGTGTGTGTAAAATAAGATGCAGTTTGAGACTTTTGAATGTGAGAAATGAGAACTTGAGAAGGGTCGGCATCCCTTTTTATAGGAAAAAATGGCACGTTAGGCATGTTAGGCACGCTAGGCATGTTAGGCACGTTAGACGGTTAGAGTATTATGTGGGATAAATCTAGAGTTTTATTAGCGCCCGCCTCATTAAAACCTTCCATCCCAAAGAAGTAAAAGAGTACAAGCCATTGCTCTAGAAAAACTAAAAGATTAAAAGATAGAGAAAGAAAAAAAATACAAATACTACAATTGACTAATGAGATCCTTTCAACCTTGCCCCGCAGCCGCAGCTATTGCCGCTGCCTCAGCTGCCTTGACGTGTGTCGTCCTGTGCCTCATCAGGTGGCCGGTTCCAGCATACCTGCCATCATGCTTTGGCACGAGCAACTTCTTACCGCATTCTTTGCATTTTGCAAAAAGCTCGGTGAGATCGTCGTCATTTGTAACGAATTCTTCATCGTAGTACCTCTAGATGGGAGCTTGTCTCTTAATAACGTTTTGAAGAGGAACAACCATGTTTGTGTGTGAAAAATGAGATGGAGTTTGAGTGTGAGAAATGAGAAAGTAGGCATCCCTTTTTATAGCAAAAAAATGGCACGTTAGGCATGTTAGGCACCGCAACAATAATGCATAAAAAAATTGAGGCAATGTATCATCTGGGATAAATGTTGAGATTTATTAGTGGCTGCCTGGGAAGTAAAAGAGTACAAAGCCATGCTCTAGAATTACAAAAGGAAAGAAAATTACAAAAAGATAAGAAAATTACAAAATGATAATAAAATAACTACACTACAAGTCTTCGACTATTCTTCCGGGTCTTCTTCAAAGTTCATTTCTTCAAACATGGCTAGTAGTTATGTGTTTTCTGCAGTGTGTTGCGCTCTCCTTCTTGATAACTCCCCATCTTTGACGGACATAAGTGTTCTCACCATATCAGGGGCGAGACTAGTTCTCCTCTCCTCAATTATCCTTCTAGCAAGGCTGAAAGCAGACTCCGATGATACCGTAGAGACAGGCACCGACAACACATCACGTGCTAATATGGAGAGCACCGGAAATATAAGCTTGTGTTCTTGCCACCACTGCAGTATGTTGAAGTCTTCCTCACTATCTAAATCATACATGGCTTTGTCACTGTTGAGGTACTTCGCTAACTCCCCGCCACCTTGAAGCATAGATGTTGACGTGGAAGAGCTTTCGGGGTCGAGGAGGACGAAGAACCAAAGATCATGCTCCATGCTCCTCTCTTTTTACCTGCAGTAGGTGTTGGTGGAGGTCGTTGCATTCGAACTCCGGCATATTTTTCCTCATACTTAGCAAAAACTTCAAAAAGCTTCTCACGAGCCTTATTGAAGTCGTCAGTATAATCTAAAATTAGGGATGCAGACAGTACATTGAGTGCACTACGATACCCTTCAAGTTTAGCTCTAGGATCCAAAATAAATGCAAATGCATACAACAGTGGAATTTGCTGCCAATATTTTAAATACTTGGTTTTCATGTCAGCAACAACATTAAGTAACAATCATCCCCTTCATATGCTTTCAAATGACTAGCAATGTCTAATAGGGTATGCACCATCAAAGGAGATGTCGGGTAATAAACCCCAGACAAAGTAATTGTTGCATCATAGAACAACTCAAGAAATGCAGTCAATGTGTTGTAATAATATGCCAAGTTTCTTTGCTAATTAGAGGTTCAACCCCATAATTGCATTAATAAAACCATTGAACTGAACTCTGTCTTGGATAACTGCCTTAAGCATCAAATATGTAGAGTTCCATCTAATTAACAGGCATGTCTGAATTATACTTATGAGGAACGCACCCTATAGCAAGGCAATATCTCTTATAGTTTGTAATTCATTGAGTTGAATGCGAGAAGTAAAATATTGCAATGCGTATGACTTCAACATGTGGTTCACATAAATGTAACTAGATCATTGATGGGGCGCATTGCTGCGCCCTTTTATTGCGACTATAAAGTGGTACAAATGTACACATTAAGATACACAAATATTACACAAATTACAAAAGTTTGGGCATGGATGCACATGCTTACCATTGTGTGCCGAAGAGGAATATGAACATTCATTATCTCACATTGCTGTGAAATATTATGTTGTGCGTCAAAGCGTAGAACAATGGTAGCCACGCATTAATTAGCATATGGCATGTATATCAAATGCTACTCCCTCCGCCCGAAAATATTTATCATCAAAATGAATAAAAGGGGATGTATATAGATGTATATTAGTTCCGGATACATCTTTTTTTATCAATTTTGATGACGAGTATTTTCGGACGGAGGGAGTATCAACTAAGAAAGACCCATATTACCTTTTTTTTTCTTCTAAAGGTGGTAACACTTCAACTTTCATTAATATAGAAACTTAATTTGGGCTATGGCTAGCTCATACAATTAAAAAAAAGCTTGAAAGAAAGTCCTTTTTATTTGAGTGGTTTCGAGGAGACAATACCCTTTTTCCTTGAACATTCAACACAAGTTGAATCAAGAACAATAATTTAACAGAAAAGTTGATTACATTATATCAAGCATAGCATACATCCTTCCTTGTGTTTGCAGTACATGAACACGGGCTGCAGTTGCAAACATATGGTTCAAAATGGATGCTAGTTACACATTTATTTTTGTTTACTATCTCTGGCTTGGACTATTAAGCAGAGACTGCAATGCACAATGTGAGTTAACCTAGGCAGAATACTACGAATAAACTACAAGTCGATACACTTATTATTTGCCGAGTATATGTCAATTTAAAGGATCTCAAGCCGTGCTGCTAGAGGCCCATTCAAGGCATACATGGCACTGCTGTTCAGTTTTATATGTGCATGTTTAAGGAAGGCATAATCTGAGTGATAAACATGTAGATCCAACAAATTAAATCAGTACTATGCCACAATCATGTGCGACGTTGATCCATTTGGCTATTATATGTAACACATATATGTCTGTAAACAACACATTAATCAAAATAATACTAGGAATGATAGAAAATGGAGGTGCATGAGGTAATCTGACGGAACAAAATCCTATACGACCTGGTCTCACGCCCCACCAGGTGAGACCCATTTTGTTTCGCGACACGTGTCGACATCAATCTCAAAGCACAAACCCAGCCTTAATCCCAATTCCATCTCTTCTTTCTTCCACAACCGTGCGTTCCTAATCCCCCAAATCCCAGAACAGGCAGTCTGGATTCTGCAGACCTCGCGCCGGCGGCGGCCGTTCCGCACGACGGAACGTTCTCCTCGCTAGACTACTGCAGGCACAGTACTGAGAGAGGCTACCCGTCCAGCTGCTCCGTTATGGCGATGGATTGCACGAGCTCTTGTCAACGGACGACGGCGGCCGCAGAGCACGAGGGAGCATTAATGTCGTTGTGGCACAACGACTACCAGTCCAGCTGCTCCGTGATTGGCGCCACCGCACCGGCACCGTCGGCGGCGAGGCTCCCGGGGAAGGTGTTGCGGTGCAGCGTCCCATCAGGCGGTGGCGTGAATGGGATGACCGGCGGCTGGATTTTCGGGACGCTGGAGAGATTAGAATCGTGATTTGGAAGTAAAGTGGGAAAGGACACGGTTGTTGCTTTGAGATTCGAACGGCCAGTTGGCGCACGGTCAAGTGGGTCTCACTATCGGGTCCGTACGATCCGGTTGTATAGGATTTTTCTCCCAATCGGACCAAGCAAGCTGGCAGCTCATAAACTAAGTACGTGCGTGTTTGCTACGTGCTCATGTAGGGACTTTTTTTTTTGCGGGAACTCATGTAGGGACTTTGCTAGCACCAAGAGAAGGGATCGATCAAATAATGTGCATGTGTTGTACTACTTGCGTGTCTACACTGCACGATGACCGCCGCCGATGCTGCAGCCGCGGGAGAATGGGTCGAGGAAGAGGAACGAGATGTACCATGCTGGTTGTAGGGGACACCGACGCAACGGCCAGGCCTCGACCGATGTAGCGGCTTGCCATCGGATGACGCGTTGTGCTACCTGCCGTCGGAGGACGCGGCCAGCTAGTAAGACACCCTACCGTTTACGACGAGTCGGACTGTCGGAGAGGAGCACGTCCCCGAGGACAGCCACCTCGGCCTTGAGCTCGAACCACACGAGAAGGACGCCATCGTCGTGGTCAACACCCATGTCCTTCCGTGGCCCGCGTCTTCTTGCGGCGAGGCGTCATCGGGAAGGTGGAGGCGTAGTCGCTCGTCCCTCTCTGGATTCTCGCCGCCAGTATTTG
Source organism: Triticum aestivum (assembly GCF_018294505.1). Lineage (NCBI taxonomy): Eukaryota > Viridiplantae > Streptophyta > Magnoliopsida > Poales > Poaceae > Triticum > Triticum aestivum. The sequence continues at coordinate 180,033,973 of NC_057810.1, read as the reverse complement.
CTGGTAGGGGTCTGGACTCTGGACACGATGGAAACGGATGCTTTAGTGCGGCGCTTCAAGGATGTCCGATCAGCTTCAATCGCCCACACGCCGCATTGATGCAGCTTTAATGCCTCACTAATCACCCGTCGGTCCATCTTTACTGTCCCTTTGCATCTCGCTCCCGCATCGGCCGGCGAGGTGCTCATCGCTGCTTGCGCCTCTCGAGGGCCTCGACTGGACTTGCATCAGCCAATGCGTGCATGGCCTGTCCCCCGGCATCGATTGGCCAGGCCCGCGCCACGTCGGTCTCTCGTACATGTGATCGATTGGATCGAGGCTCAGATTGTTTTCTCGCGAGAAGGACGACGTGGGCACATTACTTGATCGGTGGGCTTCCTCAAAGAGGGCCCAATTAACTGCAGGCCTTCAATTTTGTTGCGGGAGTAGCTGCCCAGTCCAGTGGCGAGAAGTAATGCGCAAAAGTTCGATTAGAGGGCAAAAAACGCTTAGAACTGGAGATCCGACGGCCAAGAATGCTAATGGCTGAGATGCTTGGAAAAGTGCTCAGTTTTAATGTATCTAATTTTATGCACTTTTAGCAATAAGATTAATGATATGGCAAGCACAACGTTGATGCATTAAAAAGGATGCAACATATATGGAAAATATAGGAGTTAGGGTATTCATTGCACTCGTGTTTGCCGAAGCATTATCCAAAGTTACTGAGAAAACCTTGTCGGCAAGATTAAAATCATTCACAACTTTGAGTACAGCTTCAGCAATGTTTGGACCACTATGCGCTACATCAATTAATTCAAATCCTATGACTCTTTTTTGTAGTTACCAATGTTCGTTAACATAATGAGTTACCACACTAATGTAGTCTTGCTTTGCGCGACCAGTCTAGATATCAGATGTTAACGACACTGAAAAAGTGAACGTAGAAAATTCTTCTTTTATTTTCTCTTTACCAGATTTGTATAGCTTTTTAATATCCCTATTTGTAGTTTGTCTAGAAACTGGTCTATAATTAGAATTATGACAAGTTTGAATATATTCTACGAAACCTTCAGATTCACCAAAGCCTAGTGGTAAATCATTAGAGCAATAAGACGACATAGACCTTCTCACTGAATATTAGCATTTTGTGTACCGTACCGTCATGGGAAGCTAGTATTGTCATGGTCATCCATGTTTGAGTGTGAAAAATATGTGGGCTGGGCAGGCCTATTTATAGCAAAAAAATTGACATTTTTCGGACAAATTGGACCCTCTAACGGTCAAATTTTCGAATATATGAATTTTCCTAAAAAAAACTACCCAAACCCTCTTCTAAACTGCTCTAAACCCACCCTAACCTCCCCCTAAAGCCCTCCCAATGGTCGACTGGGTAGCTCTGCTCGACCGGTCGACCCCCCGCTCCCCCGTCGATCGAGGCGCTGGCTGCCTGGCTGGACGCCTGGCCGACTGGGCCTCGCAACCGCTGTTCCCCTGATCCCCTCATGTCGGCCCGATTCCCTTCCTCCCACCGCTCCCGTGATCCCGTCCTAGCCTCCCAGGCTCCCAGTCCCAGGTCCCAGCGAGGCAGGGACAGGCGATAGTGAGCGAAGCAGCGACAGGAGACAACGAGGAAGCGATCGATTCCCACACCCCCCAATGATCGAGGCGGGCCTAACAGGCCATGCCGCGTGCCGCGTGTCGTGCCGTGCCATGTCCCGGCCCACGATTAGTCGTGCCGTGTCGGGCTGGCCCACGGGCTGAGGGTGGCGGGCCAGGCACGGCCCAATGCGTGTTGCATGCCTGGTACGGCCCGATTAGCCCGTGTCGGGCCGGGCCTGTTGCGTGCCGTGCTGCTGGGCCGGCCCGAAAAAAATGGCGTTTGGCCAGCTATAATCATGTGGGTCAACAGCAGGGAGACCTCTTGTATGCCGCATTTTGCGGCGGGGTCGTGAAACTGGGCCGGCCCATTCGCTGTCCTTCAAGGAATGAAAAATCGCAAAAAAAGGAGAGGAACTAGTTAACGAGCGCTACCACCCTCGTGGGTGGAAGCTGGGACCACAACAACTTTCCCGCTCTCTTTGCCGAACTTCAGGCACTACCACCCTTGTCTCGCCAACCATCGGTGTGCTAGCCTGGATGCTGTGGACTGTTAGGAATAAGCTTGTGATTCAGCGTATCATGTGGGTCAACAGCCGGGAGACCTCCTATATGCCGCATTTTGTGGCGGAGTCGTGAAACTGGGCCGACCCATTCGCTGTCCTTCAAGGAATGAAAAATCGCAAAAAAGAAAGAAAGAAGAGGAACTAGTTAACGAGTGCTACCACCCTCGTGGGTGGAAGCTGGGACCACAACAACTTTCCCGCTCTCTTCACCGAACTTCAGGCACTACCACCCTCGTCTCGCCATGTTAGGTAGCTGACCATCGGTGTGCTAGCCTGGACACTGTGGACTATTAGGAATAAGCTTGTGATTCAGCATATCCCTCTTCGTCGCGCTACTGACGCTTTATTCAAATGGTCTGGTTACTTGCAGCTTTGGAGGCCGCTTAGCCACCCCAAGGAGAGAGACACCATCACCTCCGTCATCACCCAGCTTCGCGTGATGGCTCTCTGTATGGCTCCACCGCTGTTGGGGAACATAGTAATTTCAAAAAAAATCGTACGCACACGCAAGATCATGGTGATGCATAGCAACGAGAGGGGAGAGTGTTGTCCACGTGCCATCGTAGACCGAAAGCGGAAGCGTTAGCACAACACGGTTGATGTAGTCGTACGTCTTCACGATCCGACCGATCAAGTACCGAACGTACTGCACCTCCGAGTTTAGCACATGTTCAGCCCGATGATGTCCCTCGAACTCCGATCCAGCCGAGTGTTGAGGGAGAGTTTCGTCAGCACGACGGCGTGGTGACGATGTTGATGTTCTACCGACGCAGGGCTTCGCCTAAGCACCGCTACAGTATTATCGAGGTGGACTATGGTGGAGGGGGGCACCGCACATGGCTAAAAGATCAAACAGATCAATTGTTGTGTCTTTGGGGTGCCCCCTGCCCCCGTATATAAAGGAGCAAGGGGGAGGCCGGCCGGCCCTCTATGGCGCGCCCCCAAGAGGGGAATCCTACTAGGACTCCAAGTCCTAGTAGGTTTCCACCTAAAGGGAGAGGGGGGAAGGAAGGAGAGGGAGAGGGAGAAGGAAAGGGGGGTACCGCCCCTCCTCTCCTAGTCCAATTCGAACCAGAGGGGGAGGGGCACGCGACCTGCCCTAGGCCGCCCCTCTCTCTCTCTCCACTAAGGCCCATCGAGGCCCATTAGTTCTCCCGGGGGTTCCGATAACCCTCCGGCACTTCGGTTTTATCCGAAACTTCTCCGGAACACTTCCGGTGTCCGAATATAGTCGTCCAATATATCAATCTTCATGTCTCGACCATTTCGAGACTCCTCGTCATGTCCGTGATCACATTCAGGACTTCTAACAACCTTCGGTACATCAAAACATATAAAATCATAATATAACTATCATCGTAACGTTAAGCGTGCGGACCCTACGGGTTCAAGAACTATGTAGACATGACCGAGACACGTCTCCGGTCAATAACCAATAGTGGAACCTGGATGCTCATATTGGCTCCCACATATTCTACGAAGATCTTTATTGGTCAGACCACATAACAACATACATTGTTCCCTTTGTCATCGGTATGTTACTTGCCCGAGATTCGACCGTCGGTATCTCAATACCTAGTTCAATCTCGTTACCGACAAGTCTCTTTACTCGTACCATAATACATCATCCCGCAACTAACTCATTAGTTGCAATGCTTGCAAGGCTTAAGTGATGTGCATTACCGAGAGGGCACAGAGATACCTCTCCGACAATCGGAGTGACAAATCCTAATCTCGAAATACGCCAACCCAACATGTACCTTCGGAGACACCTGTAGAGCACCTTTATAATCACCCAGTTACGTTGTGACGTTTGGTAGCACACAAAGTGTTCCTCCAGTAAACGGGAGTTGCATAATCTCATAGTCATAGGAACATGTATAAGTCATGAAGAAAGCAATAGCAACATACTAAACGATTGTGTGCTAAGCTAACAGAATGGGTCATGTCAATCACATCATTCTCCTAATGATGTGATCCCGCTAATCAAATGACAACCCATGTCTATGGTTAGGAAACATAACCATCTTTGATTTAACGAGATAGTCAAGTAGAGGCATACTAGTGACACTTTGTTTGTCTATGTATTCACACATGTATTATGTTTCCGGTTAATACAATTCTAGCATGAATAATAAACATTTATCATGATATAAGGAAATAAATAATAACTTTATTATTGCCTCTAGGGCATATTTCCTTCAGTCTCCCACTTGCACTAGGGTCAATAATCTAGATTACACAGTAATGATTCTAACACCCATGGAGCCTTGGTGTTGATCATGTTTTGCTCGTGGAAGAGGCTTAGTCGACGGGTCTGCAACATTCAGATCCGTATGTATCTTGCAAATCTCTATGTCTCCCACCTGGACTAGATCCCGGATGGAATTGAAGCGCCTCTTGATGTGCTTGGTTCTCTTGTGAAATCTGGATTCCTTCGCCAAGGCAATTGCACCGGTACTGTCACAAAAGATTTTCATTGGACCCGATGCACTAGGTATGACACCTAGATTGGATATGAACTCCTTCATCCAGACTCCTTTATTTGTTGCTTCCGAAGCAGCTATGTACTCCGCTTCACACGTAGATCCTGCCACGACGCTTTGTTTAGAACTGCACCAACTGACAGCTCCACCGTTCAATGTAAACACATATCCGGTTTGCGATTTAGAATCGTCTGGATCAGTGTCAAAGCTTGCATCAACATAACCATTTACGATGAGCTCTTTGTCACCTCCATAAACGAGAAACATATCCTTAGTCCTTTTCAGGTATTTCAGGATGTTCTTGACCGCTGTCCAGTGATCCACTCATGGATTACTTTGGTACCTCCCTGCCAGACTTATAGCAAGGCACACATCAGGTCTGGTACACATCATTGCATACATGATAGAGCCTATGGCTGAAGCATAGGGAACATCTTTCATTTTCTCTCTATCTTCTGCAGTGCTCGGGCATTGAGTCTTACTTAACTTCACACCTTGTAACATAGGCAAGAACCCTTTCTTTGCTTGATCCATTTTGAACTTCTTCAAAACTTTGTCAAGGTATGTGCTTTGTGAAAGTCCAATTAAGCGTATTGATCTATCTCTGTAGATCTTAATGCCCAATATGTAAGCAGCTTCACCGAGGTCTTTCATCGAAAAACTCTTATTCAAGTATCCCTTTATGCTATCCATAAATTCTATATCATTTCCAATCAGTAATATGTCATCCACATATAATATCAGAAATGCTACAGAGCTCCCACTCACTTTCTTGTAAATACAGGCTTCTCCAAAAGTTTGTACAAAACCAAATGCTTTGATCACACTATCAAAGCGTTTATTCCAACTCCGAGAGGCTTACACCAGTCCATAAATGGATCGCTGGAGCTTGCACACTTTGTTAGCTCCCTTTGGATCGACAAAACCTTCTGGTTGCATCATATACAACTCTTCTTCCAGAAATCCATTCAGGAATGCAGTTTTGACATCCATTTGCCAAATTTCATAATCATAAAATGCGGCAATTGCTAACATGATTCGGACAGACTTAAGCATCACTACGGGTGAGAAAGTCTCATCATAGTCAATCCCCTGAACTTGTCGAAAACCTTTCGCGACAAGTCGAGCTTTGGAAACAGTAACATTACCGTCAGCGTCAGTCTTCTTCTTGAAGATCCATTTATTCTCAATTGCTTGCCGATCATCGGGCAAGTCAACCAAAGTCCACACTTTGTTCTCATACATCGATGCCATCTCAGATTTCATGGCTTCAAGCCATTTTGCGGAATCTAGGCTCACCATCGCTTCTTCATAGTTCGTAGGTTCATCATGATCTAGTAGCATGACTTCCAGAACAGGATTACCGTACCACTCTGGTGCGGATCTTACTCTGGTTGATCTACGAGGTTCAGTTACAACTTGATCTAAAGTTCCATGATCATCATCATTAACTTCCTCACTAATTGGTGTAGGTGTCACAGAAACCGGTTTCTGTGATGAACTACTTTCCAATAAGGGAGCAGGTACAGTTACCTCATCAAGTTCTACTTTCCTCCCACTCACTTCTTTCGAGAAAATCTCCTTCTCTAGAAAGGATCCATTTTTAGCAACAAATGTCTTGCCTTCGGATCTGTGATAGAAGGTGTACCCAACAGTCTCCTTTGGGTATCCTATGAAGACACATTTCTCTGATTTGGGTTCAAGCTTATCAGGTTGAAGCTTTTTCACATAAGCATCATGATGTCTACTACACAACCTTCTTCTTGTAGACGTTGTTGGGCCTGCAAGTGCACAGGTTTGTAGGACAGTAACAAATTTCCCTGAAGTGGATGACCTAAGGTTTATCAATCCGTAGGAGGCATAGGATGAAGATGGTCTCTCTCAAGCAACCCTGCAACCAAATAACAAAGAGTCTCTTGTGTCCCCAACACACCCAGTACAATGGTAAATTGTATAGGTGCACTAGTTCGGCGAAGAGATGGTGATACAAGTGCAATATGGATAGTAGATATAGGTTTTTGTAATCTGAAAATATAAAAACAGCAAGGTAACTAATAATAAAAGTGAGCACAAACGGTATTGCAATGACAGGAAACAAGGCCTAGGGTTCATACTTTCACTAGTGCAAGTTCTCTCAACAATTAACATAGATAGATCATATAACAACCCCTCAACATGCAACAAAGAGTCACTCCAAAGCCACTAATAGCGGAGAACAAACATAGAGATTATGGTAGGGTACAAAACCACCTCAAAGTTATTCTTTCGGATCGATCTATTAAAGAGTTCGTACTAGAATAACACCTTAAGATACAAATCAACCAAAACCCTAATGTCACCTAGATACTCCATTGTCACCTCAAGTATCCGTGGGCATGATTATACGATATGCATCACACAATCTCAGATTCATCCAACCAACACAAAGTACTTCAAAGAGTGCCCCAAAGTTTCTACCGAAGAGTCAAGAAAACGTGTGCCAACCCCTATGCATAGGTTCATGGGCAGAACCCGCAAGTTGGTCACCAAAGCATACATCAAGTGGCACGTGAAATCCCATTGTCACCACAGATAAACACGGCAAGACATACATCAAGTGTTCTCATCATAAAGACTCAATCCAATAAGATAACTTCAAGAGGGAAACTCAATTCATCACAAGAGAGTAGAGGGGGAGAAACATTATAAGATCCAACTATAATAGCAAAGCTCGTGATACATCAAGATCGTATGAAGTCGAGAACACGAGAGAGAGAGAGAGATCAAACACATAGCTACTGGTACATACCCTCAGCCCCGAGGGTGAACTACTCCCTCATCGTCATGGAGAGCGCCGGGATGATGAAGATGGCCACCGGTGATGGATTCCCCCTCCGGCAGGGTGCCGGAATGGGCTCCCGAGAGGTTTTTGGTGGCTACAGAGGCTTACGGCAGAGGAACTCCCGATCTATCTTGATATTCGATGGTTTTAGGGTACGTAGGGTTATATAGGCGAAAGAAGTCGGTCGGGGGGTGTCGGTGTCAAAACCGGCGGATCTCGGGTAGGGGGTCCCGAACTGTGCGTCTAGGCGGATGGTAACAGGAGACAAGGGACACGATGTTTTTACCCAGGTTCGGGCCCTCTCGATGGAGGTAAAACCCTACTCCTGCTTGATTGATATTGATGATATGGGTAGTACAAGAGTGGATCTACCACGAGATCAAGGAGGCTAAACCCTAGAAGCTAGCCTATGGTATGATTGTTGTTCTGTCCTATGGACTAAAACCCTCCGGTTTATATAGACACAGGAGAGGGCTAGGGTTACACAGAGTCGGTTACAATGGTAGGAGATCTACATATCCGTATCGCCAAGCTTGCCTTCCACGCCAAGGAAAGTCCCATCCGGACACGGGACGAAGTCTTCAATCTTGTATCTTCATAGTCTTGGAGTCCGGCCGATGATGATAGTTCGGCTATCCGGACACCCCCTAGTCCAGGACTCCCTCAGTAGCCCCCGAACCAGGCTTCAATGACAACGAGTCCGGCGCGTATATTGTCTTCGGTGTTGCAAGGCGGGTTCTCCTCCAAATTCCATGTGCTTGCCGAATAGTGTCCGGCTTCCTTATAAATGTTGCGCTCCTTGGCTTCCACGTCCAATAATGGCCCTCTTCCACGTGTCGTATGAATGCGAAAAGCCAGGGTATTTTTAGGTTTTACCCCCAAAGCTGCACGAATGAGCTGCCTATAAGAGAGGCAAGGATCTAGATCCAAATCACACCATCCTCCTTCCGCGAGTACTCATCGGAGCGCCTCTGACAAAAATCCACTCCATCATGGACAGTCGACGCGGCTCCTCCTCTCGCGCTCCCAGCCCTCAGCCAGGAGATTGGAGGAGATGTTCAGTTCCGCACAGCGAGCTGGTGACGCTCCAAGCGGAGGGATACCTTCCTCCGGCCTTCATGGTCCCGGTTCGAGCCAGACTGGCCACCTACAAAGGTGGAAAGCAGGCGGAGAACACCCCCAATCCCTCCAAAGGAGAGCGGGTGTGCTTCGTCCCTTATCTAATAAGGGGGCTCGGATTTCCCATACATCCGTTTCTCCGGGGGCTCCTGGAGTTCTACGGACTCCAGCTTCATCACCTTACACCCGCCTCCATTTTGCACATTGCGGGTTTTGTAGCTCTTTGCGAGCTGTTCTTGGGCATCGAGCCCCATTTTGCGCTATGGAAGAGATTGTTTTGCCTCGTACCCCGTTCTTCACGAGGGGTCGATATATCAAGTGGGCGGAGCCGAAATATGGCGCATCGCCGGGACCGGATATCTATCTGGAACCCCGAAGAAGGCGTCCGAAGACTGGCCTTCGGAATGGTTTTATATGGAAGACGCTCCACTACCGGACCCAGTTCGGATCGGCCTCCCGGAGTTCAGCAACGCTCCTTTGAAGAAACACCTGAGTTGGCGTCCGCGGAGCCCTCAACGGGAAGATGATAGGAGCGTCCAATATCTGATGGGCCGGATAAGATTGCTGGCCCATTCCGGATTGACCATGATTGGAGTCATGGCCACATGCATTGTGCGAGGGGTGCAGCCGCTCCAACATAGGGGCCACCCCATGTGGGATTTCAACGGGGAGAATGACGCCACCCGTCGTGGCCGCAAGGGGCCGGGATCGGCCGCCGATCTGGTAAAGATCCTGTCCGGCTTGTACAAGGGGGAGAAGGAGGACTTCCTCCACACGAGTCCATTAAATGGATTCTCCATGAATAACCCTCAGAGCTGGGTAAGCAGACGTTTATCTATCCGATCCGTGCTTTCAAATTTAAGTGTCTTACTTTATGATTTCGACGCAGGAACTGCACCGGGATGTGGAGGGCATACACAGTCCGACTCCACAACCCGAGGATCCGGGAAGATCCCTTGATCCGGCCTCCGGAGAGGATCCGGACATAGAGGTGGAGCTGATTGACGGGGTGTTCCACCAACTCAGCATGGACAATGCCCTAGTCGCCATTATGGCTGACTACCCCGGTTTATCTCCGGCTTCCCAGGTAACTATGACCAGAGTCCTGACACCATTACTTCATCGGTGCTTATTTCTGACCATCGTATACCAACAATGTCTCGCAGGAGGTGCCTTCAAGGCGGGAAGCCGAACCCGCGGCGGCTGACCGACAAGGGTCAGTTCGGCCCAGCAGGCGGAAGAGGGGTGCGGTGCGAATCGAAACGTCGCCGCAACGGTATATCACGCCATCGTTTTTAAGGGAAAGATTCCTGGGAGATATACTAATGCTCATGACTTTTCCAGGAGAAAGAGCGCTCGCCGGACTGTGTCCGGAGAGGTTGCCAACCAAGCCTCCGCCAGCCAGGCTCCAACACCTGGTCCGGAGGGGGGGGGGCGAGTGCAAGGCGTGAGCTGGATGCTCCTCCAACGGAGGATGCCGACAGGCTATCCGCCACCAGGTCTGAGGTGGAGAGCGCCATGAATCACAGGCGCTGCCGGATAGTTCTTCGTGACACATGTTTCTCCCCGGAGGCGTTAAATGCCTTTAATGCGGGAGACGCGCACCTCCGTGCCGCTCAAGATGGTTTAACCAGAGCCACGGAGCAGTATGTGAAAGACATACGAGTAAGGAAAAATAGTTATATATGCGAGTAGCCCCCAAGACTTAAAGTAGTTGGAATAACTGATTTAAGGATCATTTGATATGCAGGATCTTACGGAGAAGAATACCCAACTGTCCCAGGAGCTTCAAGAGTGCAAGGCCCAACTTGAGGCCGCACTAGCCGCCGCAGGAGGAGCCACAGAGACCCCTTCTGGTAACACATATTTCAAAAAAGATAAGCGGTTTATGAAGTGCGGCGTGCGTATAAGTCTGACAATAATATTGGAGAGGGCGCCGGACTAGATTCGGACAAGCAACATCTGTTGCGCCAGCTGAAGGCCGGCGAGAAGGTGCTTATGAGGGTGCAGCAGGAGAGGAACAAACTCCAAGATGCCAACACTTAGCTGGGCGAAGAACTAAAAGATGTTCGGGTCCAGCTGTCTGACTCCGTAAAGGAGAATCAGCGGCTTCGTCGCGGCATCTACAGTAAGTGCTTAAGCAAACTCTTTTGAAAAGAAGAGTTCGGCGAGGAAGTCGATTGACAGAAATGTGTCTGTAGGTGTGCTCACAGGTCGCCCTGCGAAGGAAATGCCCGGTTCAACGGGTGACCAACTTCCCGAGCTGCTGCAACTGCACGAACGTGTTCGGCAGGCGATGAGTGGCGTCGCCCAGGCCTTATGGCCGTCCGTCTCCCTACCCGAGGGTCTTGGAGGGCTTGCGGAGAAGCTTCAGGGAGCATAGCAGCGCTTCTGTCTGTGGAAGATATCGGCCTGCCATCAAGGCGCCAGGGAGGCCTGGGCCATGGTGAAGACGCGGTACACGAAGGTGGATTCGAACCACATGGCGGAGGTCAGACCTGTGGGGCCCGATGGGAAGGAAATCCCTGTGAGCTTAATGTACGGCCAAGTAGAGTTGGCCGCTAAGTATTCCCAACGGGACTGTAAATTATACAGCCTGTTAGATGGGATTGAAGAGGAGTACAATCAGTCAATTTGATGATGTATTTTAAAATGACATGTATGATGCCTTCTAGCCGGATTGTAGATCATTTGTCTTTGCGGACCTTTTCGCTTCAACCTCGGGACCCAACAGTCCGGAGTGTGTCCGAATACCCTCACGGTTATGCAAAACCCGGGGCATGCATGGAGACCAGGCGTAGGGGTCATTAGTGCTTTATCAGACAAGTGCCCAACTAGTTATGTTATATTACATGGTTAGTAAGAAACATCTTCCAGGGAGAATAGTTCCGTTAGGGGTTCCTTTCCCTGGGAGGCATGCCCTAAAGTGCATGCGCGGACTGCGAAAAGAGCAGAAAAGCATCTGGGGGTAGATAAATAAATAAGTAAGAAATCATCTTTCAAGTCACCGACCGAATATTCCCTTAAGAACGCTAGCTTTCGGCTTCACCCAGTCTGAGGTACACATCCGGCTGACCCGGCAGTAACAATCGCAGAGGTGCTCCCTTTACCTCCTAGCCGAACAATCGGGAACGTAGGTGTAAGCACAGGAGCCAGGCAACCCAGCTTGGCCAAAACTTAAGTCATATCGATGCATATAATGGTGAGTAAAAGGTACACGCGGAAGTGTGACGCATGTGTTGGGCATGAAGCCCGTATAAATAAGCTTCTGTTAAAGAAGCCCCCAGGTATAATGAGTGCGAGCAGCACGTCAAGTGTGTGCGAACAATGTGCAGGTCAGCCCATAAAGGCTTTACGAAAAGAAGGGAGGAAAGAAGAGGAAAAAAAAGACAGCAAACGTATAAAATGTGGACGGAGGAGGGAGACGAACTCTGAGTCCGGCGCTAGGCGTAGAATCTTCGGAGGCGGGCTGCGTTCCATGGGTTCGGCTCGAGTCGATTGTTCGATGCATTTCGTAGACGGTATGCTCCGCCGGTTAGGACTTGATCGATGATGAAGGGACCTTCCCACTTGGGCTTGAGTTTGTCCTTTTTCTTGTCCGGCAGACGTAGAACTAGTTCGCCAACATTGTAAGCTTTGGCCCGTACTTTTCTACTTTGATATCTTCGAGCCTGCTGCTGATAGAATGCGGAACGAGCCTTTGCCACGTCGCGCTCCTCCTCCAATGCATCCAAACTGTCCTGCCGATCCAACTCGGCTTCTCTTTCTTCGTACATGCGCACTCGAGGTGAGTCATGAATTATATCGCAGGGCAAAACTGCCTCTGCGCCGTATACCATAAAGAATGGCGTGAATCCGGTAGTACGATTTGGCGTGGTCCGCAGCTCCCAGAGTACGGAGTCGAGCTCCTCCACCCAGTGCGTGTTAGATTCCATGAGGGACCGCACTAACCTGGGTTTAATGCCGCTCATGATTAGACCATTTGCTCGTTCGACTTGACCGTTAGTTTGAGGGTGATAGACTGAAGCGTAGTCGAGCTTGATGCCCATGTTTTTGCACCAGAGTTTAACCTCGTCGGCCGTGAAGTTCGTGCTGCTATCAGTGATGATGCTGTGGGGGACGCCATAACGGTGTACTACCCCAGATATGAAGTCTATCACAGGTCCGGATTCTGCCGTTTTAACCGGCTTGGCCTCTATCCATTTGGTGAATTTATCCACCATGACCAATAGGTATTTTTGCTTGTGGGTTCCCCCTTTAAGGGGTCCAACCATGTCAAGCCCCCAGACCGCGAACGGCCAGGTGATGGGTATAGTTTTGAGGGCGGTGGGTGGCATGTGGCTTTGATTAGCAAAGAGCTGGCAACCGACGCATCATTGGACTAAGTCCTGAGCATCTGCCCGGGCAGTCGGCCAATAAAATCCTGTACGGAAGGCCTTGCCCACAAGGGCCCGGGCTGCGGCGTGGTGCCCGCCGAGTCCGGCGTGAATTTCAGCCAGGAGATTTCGCCCTTCCTCTTCGGAGATGCACCTTTGAAGGACTCCGGTTGTGCTTTTCTTATAAAGTTCTCCCTCATGGACCTTGTAGGCTTTAGATCACCGAACTATGCAGCGGGCCTCATTTTGGTCTTCGGGAAGTTCCTGCCTAATTAAGTAGGCTAGGAATGGTTCTATCCACGGGTCAATTACTGCCATTATTTCGTGGGCTGAAGGTGTTATTTCATTGGCTGAGCCACCGATTGTGTCAGAATGTTCCGTGTTGGGTGGTGCGGTTGGTTCCGGGTTGTTATTTACGGACTCCTCTTCCCATAATACGGATGGCTTAAAGAGCCGCTCCAGGAAGATTTTGGAGGGACGGCGTCGCATTTTGCGCCGATGCGTGTCAACACGTTGGCTGCGTGGTTATTATCCCGGGCTACATGGTGGAATTCGAGTCCTTCGAACCGAGCTGACATTTTTAAGACGGCGTTACAGTAGGCTGCCATTTTCGGATCCTTGGCGTCAAAGTCTCCATTTACTTGGGATATTGCGAGGTTTGAATCCCCGCGCACCTCTAGGCGTTGAATACCCATGGAGATTGCCATCCAGAGACCATGTAGAAGGGCCTCATATTCGGCTGCATTATTGGAGTCCGTGTACATTATCTGAAGTACGTATTGGACTGTGTCTCCGGTTGGGGACGTCAATACGACGCCAGCCCCCAAGCCGGCCAAAATTTTGGAGCCGTCGAAATGCATGATCCAATTGGAGTATGCGCCGTACTCTTTAGGGAGTTCGGCTTCGGTCCATTCGGCGATGAAGTCAGCCAAAACTTGCAACTTTCACTACTAGGGAAAAGGCTAGCAGCAGCGCGGGTTTTAGATGTATCAGTAGTGCGGGTACATGCGCTACTAATAAGGCGCTACAGCTAACGCATAGCAGTAGCGCGTGCTCACCCGCGCTACTGTTACACAAGTGTAGCAGCAGCGCAGTTAGAGGAAGCTCACTACTGCTAGTAGCGCTAGCGCGCTTTGGCTGGACGCGCTACTGCTATTGAGGCGCTGCTGCTAACTTTTATACACTCGCTACTGCTAATTTAAGTAGTTTTTTTTGGCATATTTGTTTTGTATTTGAACAGGCTTCATAGAAGAATCTTTAGCACATAGAAATGTCATCATGATACACATACAAATGCCTGCGAGACCACAAATGTAATCATAGCATGTACATACAAATAGTCTCATCATAATCATCATCCAACACAAAGTGATATCTTGTCATCATCTCGAAAATAGCAATACATGCAAGTCTCGAATACTTGCAACTACAACAATGTCATCCATCTAAACAAAGGTATACGCAAGAAGTGCTATCACTATGAGTGAGAGCGGAACTATGCAGTACATGAGGTGGCGGTGACGAGTCCTCTCTCGTGCTAGCGTGAACCTCAAGTAACTAGCTTCTCCTTCTTGTCTGCTTGTGAAGCCTTTATGTCTGGCGCCCGTGAACCCATTCACTTGCGCCTGACACTCATGACACTCGTTGTACACCCCCGGAACCTTCCCTTTGTACACGACATAGCATTTCCATCTCGCCATCAAGAAACTAGGTACCTGTTAGAGATGCATGTTCATGAAGAGGATGTACAATCATATATATGCAATAAAATATACTAGAGCAACACCGAAAAAGAAAGGGTTAGCAACTAGATGCAACATATACAGTACGCAAATTAATTAACTAGAGGTACGCAGGTCATCGTATGCAAACTAACAAAGTAGCGTTACGCAAGTTCGCCAGGGACCATGGACATCACAAAGTTTCATCACTACAAAAAGTATACAAGTTCAACCGACACATATCATCATCATCGGCATCATAAATCACTAGAAGTTCCATCCTTCCATATCATCGAGGACGAACCCTAGCTTCTTGAATGGCATGAGGTCTAGACGTTGCATGCCTATGCGAGTTCGGACGTCAGCTCGCGATATAGGGCCGTGGTGGAACATCCCCTTCTCATCGACGACTTCTTTCATGATGATCGTCGCAATGTCGCTTTGGATGCGAAAGAAGTCATCTCTAAGTTTATAATTCGCTTCTCCATGAGATTCTAGCCACTTGTGGATATGATCATCATTTCTGCTGTTAATGCGAAGCTTTTGGTGATCCGTGTTGGACTGAATCATGAGATGGACGATGTAGAATCCATCCTTCTTGCTTGGTTTTGGGACATGGATGCAGGAGAAGTTAGTTTTATGCGCGAAACCCATCTTCTTGTTCCTTTGTTTCTTGATCTGCACGTGGCCACCTCTAAAGCTGAGGCCTTGGAGAGCATCATCTAGAATATTCATTATGTGGGTGTAGTCCTTTTTCTTGTAGTCTCTGTAAGGGTCAAAATACACGGCGTGGGAGACTTGCGGGTAAAGAACGATAAGGACGGCGCGCCCGTTGCTGCAGGGGAAAAGACACCTCAAATTATTCCCCATATGAGAGAGAAGGAATGATTGAAATGTACGAAAGGGTTGTCCGGAACTGACTTACTTTGGATGATAAGGCACGAGGACAATTTCCCGGTCCTTATTCTGTACCATGAAGTTTTGGAGGTACTCCCTAGCAGTTTCACGCTCAAAGTCGCCGAGACTCAAGAAAGACTCGTGCATGTAGTACGGATCCGCCACACAGATTTGCGAGACTTCTTCACTCTTCATGACGGAGCTCATATGTAGCGCAAAAAGGCGGACGATAGTAAAATCAAGCCGCCTTGTTAGAAACATCTCAAAGATATGGTCAAACCGCAGGAAGAACACCTCCGCGGGCCGTGTGTCGACGTAGCACTTCCCCTCAGGCACACGAGCCGCGTATGTCGGATATCCTGGATCCTTTGAGGCTAGTAGGCTTTTCTCAGTCGACAGCACATGGTCGTGCAGTCTCCTGAGATCCCCTGATAGTGCCTCCAGCGGTTTCGGCGGTAGCATCGGCTCGCCCGTGAGATGGAACATGACCGCACCTTTCACGGGTACACGCTCTTCAGAATGCATCGTCTGGCTGCTATGTGCTCTGGCTTGTTTGGAGGCAGTTACCTTCCCGATCTCTTCCTCTCCTTTTTCTTGGGCACACCTTCCAGACCCTTCCTTAACCCCTGCCCCAGTGTTCCCGGGCTAAGTACTGTACGACCCTCGCGCCCGGCTAGTTGAGCCTGTGTTGAGGCGGCATCTTCAGGCGTGTCCTGTGAGGATTTCATGAAGAGAGACTTTTTGCAATCCATGGTACGACCCTGCCCGGGCATATCATCCATATCCTCATTAGCAAGCTGGTAGCCCGATTCGTCATATGGTTGACTCATCATATCTATGTCACAGTCATACATGTTTGTATTGAGGTAATCCATAGGGTCGACCTCCGTCTCATCATCCATTCTCTGTTCTACAGGAGAAATTACATCAGCCAGTACTATTGCACCCCCTTCATCATGTCGTCCGCCGCTCTCACCCGGCACTACAGGAGCTGGTAATTGCGTAGGCGGGGTGGTGGTCTCCGCACATGCTTGTTGATGTGTGGTAGTTATTGGTGTGCTCTCGGCCGGCTCCAGACGAATAAGATTCTTCGGCCATAGCAGCACCCAATCCTTGCAGCTTCCAATCCGCGGCGGGGTCTCGTCGTCCGCTCCCACATGCTGTACTGGAGGAGGCAAATCCTCGTGCCCCGATTTCACACTGGTCAAGCTAACCCTGAAGTGCCCAGCGGGGATCGGCTGGTTGTGGAACGTGCGTTGAGAGGGGTCCATTATCATCCCCTTTCCCACGTCCACCTTCTGGCCTTTGATCAAGTAGAGTATGGTGCACGGGGTTTCTTTCGCCTGCAAACACATATGTCTGTGGCGTAAAACAACCGAAAGGCAACAAAAATGGAATATTATCTATATATATATATGTTGGTGCGACATGTAATTACCGTGACGGCGTCGAGCTCAGCCAAAGACGAAGGCCCACCTAGCGCGCCTGAGACTGAGGACGGGCTGCTATGAGCGGGAGCGGCTGCGAGAGGAGGCCCGGTTGCTTGAGCAAGTGATGGTGCGATGGTGTTGTTGTTCATGGAGTTGCTCGCGACGAAACTGGGCATCGGGAAATCATGTACCGTCTTGTCTGGATTTTCCTTCGCCCAGTTGATGATAACTGGAACCAAGTTAGTAGCGAAATCATTTCTGCAGGCAGTTACAGCTGCATTGACTGCCTGCTGTAGCAACTCATATTTGTCCTCGGCTGCTTTTTTCGCGTCCTCAGCTGCTTTTTTCTCGACCGCAAGCTTCACCTTTGCGTCGATGTCCGCCTGACTAAACTTCTTTTTCTGCTTCTTGGCCTCCGGGCCGTCGTTGTAAAACACCTTCCACGTGGCGCCGTCTCCAGCGCCGTGCACACGACCATATTGCGGCCGCTGGTCCAAAGGGAGTCCCTTAAGTTCGTTCAAGGCCCGGTTGAGAGGGGTGTCCCACTTGGGCCTCATCGGAGAAGTAGGGCTTTCGGCTGCAAGCCGGTGTTGCTTCTCCAGTAGTCTAATCAATTTCCTCGTGATCTTGTCCGTGTAAAAAACCTTTTTCTCCTTGTCCCACTTGTAGCGGGCCCTGATGAAGTCATGCTCCAAGGGGTTGGTGAACTTCGCGAAGGGGTCTGGGAGACCCGCGGCTTCACGTTCCGCGTCCTCCTTATCCCATATGGGCCTTTTACCGAGGTAGCCACGGCTTCCGAGGCGATGCTTCCCCGTGTTCCTTTGCTGAAGGCTTTTGAATTTCGCAGCCTTAGCCTTGGCTGCCTCGGTAGCGCAAGTGTCCTTGAACTTTTCGAACTCCTCTTCCGTAAGTGTCGGATTTTCCTCCAGAATCTTGGACAGGGGTTCATCAGCCTCAATAGCTCGTTTCACCCTCCCTTTCCAGGAGGCCAAATCATTGCTGAACATGCCCATGGCGTGATTGTTAATCTTTTTCATCTTCGGATCATCCCACGGTTGTTCTATGTTATCATCCCGGTCGGGGAACTTGAATCTCTTGTGCAACTTCGTTAGGAGCAACTGCGTCAAATGTTCTTTACTCCTTAAGTCATCGTCGTTGATGCTCGCGCATTCCCGTAGGATGCATCCTACTTGGTTCCCATAGCACTTGCGAGGTTCTTCCGGCTCTAACGGCTCAAACTTGCCAGGTGCCATCTTTGTGATCACAAGTCGTCCAATCCCTAGTTTGTTAGGTTTTCGTATCCTCTGCTTCTTATGCTTCCTCTTTTCGGTAGCGGCATCGGGGCCGGTACCTTCCCCGCCGGTACCTTCCCCGACCCCGGTCTCGGTGCCGCCATCGGTGCCGGCGCCGTCGGTGTCGATGTCGGCGTCAGTACCATCATCGAGGCCGACCTGCAAACCTTGCTTAGCAGTCAAATAGTCGAGGTACTCTTGTTCACCCTCATAATCCATCTCGTCTGCATCTTGGTCAGAAGGCCCAGTTTCTTCGTTGTTCGACATGTTTCCTATGATTAAGTGTCCTCATTTATTTCTAAAAGTATGAATAAATGAGAAATGACATAAAAAGAAATCTATGTGCCAGCACTCGATATGCCAACTATGTAGCACAAATCATGCCTTTATTCACGGGAAATTTCGGCATGACCTTTGCTAAAAAATGGACATATCGAGCGCCTGAAATTCACCGGAACGGAAATGAATCAACATTCCGGCGTAACATAGGCCACTCGGATCATTTTCCAAACATGACATGTCCAAAACATGACATATGCACATATCACATGTCCAGTTCAAATTTGCATATAAATTCAGCTAATTTTGAAACCTAGCTAAATTCATAACTAAATAGATAACCTAATTAACATAACCGAAGAACCCTAGCAGAGAGGGGGGGGGTTTACAGAGAGTGCAGGGGTGAGGAGGCAGGCCCGACGACGGCCGGCAGGGGAAAGGAGGGAGGCGAGGGCCGACGGGTCGGGGGCGAGCGCGCCGGGGTCGGGGGCGAGCGCCAGCGCCGGAGTCGGGGGCAAGGGCCAGCCGGGTCGGGGGCTAGCGCCGGCTCCGGGGTCGGGGTCGAGGGCCGGGACGGGGGGGAGCACCGGGGTCGAGGGCTAGCGCCGGCGCCGGCGGAGTCGGGGGCGAGCGTCGGGGCCGGGTCGGGCGCGGCGGTGCAATGGGGGAGAGAGAGTGGGGATTTGGGGGGAAATGGCGGGATGAAGCAGGGCGAGTGAGAATTTTGGGTTAAGTGGACGTAGCAGTAGCGTGTTATGTCAAAACGCGCTGCTACTAACATCAGTAGCTGTAGCAGTTTAGGAAAAATGCGCTACTACTAAATTCAGTAGCTGCAGCGGTTTATGCAAAACGCGCTGCTACTACCGTCGCTACTACCAGTTTTCCTTTTTCTTTTCCTTTATTTTATCCCACTTTTATTTCCCGAGGGCAGTGAACGAAGGGAGGGCGATATATATTGCATCATTTGACGGTTAAATATGTATGCAAAATAGGAACATATATATTACACATCATTGGATGCATAATAATGGCTAAGTGTGTATACAAAATAGGAACATATATATATATATATATATATATATTACACATCATTGGACCGATAACATACGTTTCCTCAGTGCTGACATTTTCGTTTTTGAGTCAGCTTCTTTCCCTTCTTGTTCGTCGAAGAATAATTGAGCCCCTCATTGTGACTTTGCCTTTTCCATGGAGTACGATTTTTCTTAGGTAATGTAGTATTGATTCTTCTTTTGACGTATACTTCATCATCATCGTCATCTTCCCTCATTGGGTTGCCGTACTGATCATAGTCTTCCTCGTTGGCGACTCCATCCATTCCAATGATGTTCCTTTTGCCTCTCCTCACGACAACACGGCTGGGATTGCGCGGGTCAGTTATGAAGAAGCATTGTGTCACGTGCTTAGCGTGTACCCATGGCTCGTTTTTTGCGATAGCGTTCACGGTAGCGCTCTTGGCGTCGGGTATAGTCATGGTAGTGAACATCCGGCTTTCTCTTTCGACATTCTTAGCCCATCTGACACGGAACATCGTCGTGTTGTGCAGTCCAGAGTAGTCAAGCTCCCAGATCTCCTCGACCCTTCCATAAAATCGTTCAGTTGCGCCGTTGTCGCTGCCGGTCATGCATTCCATCGTCACCCCTGAGTTCTGATCATCACTGTCCATATCTTTGGCCTCCGTGTAGAACGTGTATCCGTTGATATCATATGCCTGATAGGTTACGAGGTTGGGCGAGGGGCCATGTGCTAAGGCGTATATGAGCAATCCGTCCTTAGAGCCCTCCTCCGGGGGATTAGCAATAATATGCTCTTTGAACCAATGCAGGAAAGTGGAGTTGTGCTCTCTAGTAACTTCGGCGTCCGTCCTGCATACCCCCCGGTCACGATACTTCTTTGCGATAATTTCTTTGTGCAGTGCCACGAAAGGATCTACCTCGTCTAGGTGTTGTAGCACTACCAAGTTTGCTCTGTCAAAGTCGCTGCGTCGATCTGAGTATGCCACGTGCAGTTCCCTGCGACCGTTGCAGTGACCATCTCCTTCGAGCCTCCCATCGTGCTTGTTAACGGGCAAACCAACACTAACACCAGGCGGCTGGTCTGCGCCATATAGAAAATTCTCACAGAAAGAGATGCACTCTTGTGCCAAATAGCCCTGGACGATGCTTCCATCCGGACGGGACATGTTACGAACGAATCCTTTGATGATCCCATTCATCCTCTCAAACGGCATCATGTTGTGCAGGAATGACGGCCCCAGGTCTATTATGTCATCCACAATATGGACACACAGATGCACCATCACGTCGAAGAACGCGGGCGGGAAGTACATCTCAAGCTCATTCAGTATCACAACGATCTCTTCCTGTAGCCTTTGGAGCTGCTTCACACTGATCGACTTTCGAGAGATGACGTCGAAAAAGTTGCAGAGACCAATAAGCGTGTCACGGACGTGCTTGTCCATTATCCCTCTAAGGGAAACATGTAGTATCTGCATCATCATCACATGACAGTCATGAGACTTCATCCCGCTGAACCTTTTCTTGTCCGTGTCTAGATATCTGCTTATCTTGCCACACTAACCGGAACTAACTTTGACTCCGGTAAGGCACTTAAAGAATTGATTGATCTCAGCCTGACTTAAGGTGAAGCAAGAAGGGGGGCAATAATCCTCTTTCTTTATTTTCTTGCCCTTTTCTCCCGTGCCTCTGTCTCCGTCTCTGTCTCGTCTGACATTTTACGGGGCGACATGTGCAGATCTTCCCTGATTTTCAAATCTTGCAAGTCTTTTCTTGCCTTTGGCCCATCCTTGGTATTATCCGGCATGTTCATCAGTGTTGCGAGCAAGCTCTCAAGGACATTCTTACAGATATGCATTTGATCAAGGCAATGAGGTGTATCGAGTTTGTGCCAGTACTCCAAGTCCCAGAACACAGACCTCGTCTTCCATACCTTCAGCAGTGGCTCCGGCGCCTTTATCATCGTCTTTCCCGGCGCGGGGCACTCCTTCCAGTTTTTCAACAGCTCATCAATTTCGGCACCGCTCCGCTTACGTGGAGGTCCTCGATGCTCAGCGTGACCATTGAATAGATCTCCACGGTTTCTCCACGGGTCGTCCTGTTCAAGCCATCTTCGATGCCCCATGTACATGATTTTCCCAGACCCGCCATCTTTCCTTGACGTTAGCTGCTGAGACGTCGTATCATCCATGCACCGCGTGCATCCACAATATCCATGGCACACCTGGCCTGCCACATATCCGTAACCGAGATAGTCCTGCACTGTCATGATCAGCGCGGCTCTCATGTTGAAATACTCACCTTTGCTGGCGTCCCATGTCTCGGCCGGTGTTTTCCATAACGTGTCTAACTCCTCTTGAAGTAGCCCCAGATACAAATTAATATTATTTCCTGGTTGTTTCGACCCTTGAATAAGCATGCTCATGTGAATGTACTTCGATTTCATGCACAACAAGGGGGGGAGGTTGTACATCCATACAAACACAAGCCATGTGCTATGGTTGGTGTTCTGGTTGCCAAACGGATTCATGCCATCGGTACACGCGCCGAGCACGATGTTCCTTGCATCACATTCAAAATACCGATAGAAGCTGTTCAACGCTCTCCACTGGCTTCCATCCTTCACGTGTCTCAGCTTCAGATCATCTCCATCGTCGGGCTTCTTCCTCTTCGCGTGCCAGCGCATTAGCTTAGCTTTCTTGGGATCTACAAAATACCTCTGGAGACGGGGAGTGATCGGTAAGTACCATACAACTTTCTGGGGACATTTCTTCCTGGCCTTCTTGTATCGAGAAGCATTGCACACCGGACAGCTTGTTTTTTCCGCGTGCTCCTTCCGATAAATTATGCAATCATTGATGCATGCATGGTATCTAACGTGTGGCAGATCAAGAGGGCACACGATCTTCTTGGCCTCATCAACACTAGTAGGAAACAGATTACCCGCGGGAAGAACAACCTTTAGGTACTTGAGATGCTCATCGAGGCTAGTGTCGGTCCATTTGTTTTTAGCCTTCGTCTTCAGGAGTTGGAGCGTGAAACTCAAGCGGGTCACCTCAGGATTGCAACCATCATACAATGGAGTGTTCGAGTCTACCACCAGTTGCTCCAGCTTAGCCTCCTCTCTAGAAGCAGCTCTCTCAGTACTCGTCTCCTTGCGAAGCAATGCTTGAACATGAGGGTCCCGCACAATTAAACTTAGTACCGACGAACTCTGCTGCGTGGAGTCCATGTCGTTCTCTCCGCCGCCATGTCTGGCCCCTTCTCCTCCGCCATGTCCGGCCCCTTCTCCGCCGCCATGTCCGGCCTCTTCCCTGCCGCCATTATCGATCATCTCTTCGTCTTGCCCCGTGTCATCATTGCATGCCCCGTCGGCATCCTCAACATCGTCATCCTCATCTTCAATTATCCACCGAGTATAGCCATCCATGAAACCAGTCATGAGCAGGTGCGCTTCGACACGACCATCGTCATGGGGGTCGAGCCAAACTATTCCTTTGCATTTTCGACACGGACATAAAACCTCTGTCCGGTTATTTTCTTTCATGTCCTGCACCGCTGACCGCAACCACATGTCCACCATCGTTCCACTGACCATTGTCAACTCTGCACGGTAATAATAAACAAATTGATTATAAAAATGCATGCATGCATCAAAGTCATAAAAAATTTTGGCATGACCTTCCCTAAAAATAGGACATATATGGATCTAGAGTTTGCCCGAAATTCGCCGAAACGGAAATAAATCGACATTTCGGCAAAACATAGGCAACTCAAAAGCACAATTTGGCGGCGTCAACTCATGCCACACACACAATTTCCACAAACATATCACACACACATAAACATATTTCCATTTTGCAAAAGCATGAAATTTTCATCACCTCTATCTCGATCGAGATCGAGCACACGGTGGAGATGATGTTGTAGGGAGATCAAAAGTGCACAAAGCTCTTCTTGACAAAGATAGATCTAGTTAGGGGGCAAATAGGTCACTTAACTACATCCTACATCTACCTAGCTACCTAATTTGGGAGGAGATAACTTCAACTAGTGGAGGGGGAAGGAAAAAGAGAAAGGAGATGCATTAATGGAGGTGGTGTAGTTAGGTAGGAGTAATGAAGA